>NC_134702.1:185788118-186065618 GCF_043290135.1 Rhipicephalus microplus
ACTGACTGCAGTGTTTGCATCTGTCCGAGTAGAGACCTGGATAACAATGACTAAAAGCAAGTGGGTCGGGGAAGGTGTTAGTTCCCGAGCAGTGTATATAAAAAAAAATGAATGCCTGATATGCCGGGCAAGAAAAACCAATAGGCCACGGCACCCATTCGAGCACCAGCGTTCCATAACCCTAGCCTCCCGCGTCCACCTCCCTTCCATTCCTTACGAATACAAAGAGCGTGCGCTGATGTTCTGCGTGAAAGAACTTTTCAGAAGAGAAGACATGCGCAAAAAAGTGGCAGCATATCTATGGGGTGAATATCCATGGGGTGCACAAAGGCAGGGCGAAAACTTCACTAGCTATATTGAAGATGTAATCGATTTATGCCGGCGCTTTAACCCTGAGATGACCGAACATGACAAGATCAGGCATATCTTGAAAGGCATAGACGATGATGCCTTTCAAATGTTGCTGGCAAAGGGCCCAAGTACCGTATCAGAACTTGTGACCTTGTGCCAGAGCTTGGAAGAGATTCGGAAACAACGTGCAGCAGTTCGGAGGTCGACGACAGCAGACGACTCTCTCGCTGCCCTGGCCGTCGGTGGTGACAGTTCCCTGCTGGAGCAGATAAAAGAATATGTACGCGAAGAGCGACACAGCAGCACGCCGAAAATCCTTGGCACATTGTTGACAACCGGCCCATACGTTACCTTTATGGAATTCCAGGTA
This sequence comes from Rhipicephalus microplus, assembly GCF_043290135.1. Taxonomy (NCBI): domain Eukaryota; kingdom Metazoa; phylum Arthropoda; class Arachnida; order Ixodida; family Ixodidae; genus Rhipicephalus; species Rhipicephalus microplus. The sequence continues at coordinate 185,788,840 of NC_134702.1, forward strand.
ACGTTGCACGTCTATGTCGTCGGCGCTTCAGAGTTAACGCACAAAGATATCCTGTCTATTCGTTTCGGCCTCCATACCACGTGCCTCACGTACCACCTGAAGTTCACGAACGCGATGCGCAAACTGCTTCTGGCGCCCGAACATTCGCTTCTAGATAGATGTTCTACTTCCCGCTCGCCTTCACCTTCAACAAGTCGTCGTTCTGTATCGCCTATGCATCGACGACCCACCTCCATTGAGACGGAAAACTAACTGCCGCAGCTCCGGAGGCACGAGCTGCGTCATCGTCTAATCGTTTAAGTCCTCGCCTGTCTCCCACCAATCTTATCAATGTAATCGTCGAAGGTCTACGAACACTCGCACTCATCTATACCGGTGCCGCGATATCTGTGATTAGTCAAAGACTCTGCCGCTCACTTCGTAAAGTGACGATGCTTTCTCCTGTGGTTTCTCTTAGTACTGCGAGCGCACAACAAATTTGGCCCGTCGCGGCATGTACAGCAAAAGTGGTTATTCGAGACGTGTTGTACACCATTGAATTTCACGTGTTGGCTTCATGTTCCCACGATGTCATCCTAGGATGGGATTTCTTATCACGTCATCACGCCGTCGTGCACTGCGCTCGGGCCGAAGTGGAGCTGTTACCGTTTCGTGATGCGCCTTCTGTTGATGCGGCCATATCTAGTGTGGCTAACCTTGTCGTCGCGACGGACATAGACCTTCCTCCTTTCAGCACCCAGTTTGTCCCTGCCTGCTGTGCTTCACTTTCTGACGCTACCGTCCTATTCACGCCATCTGACATCTTCGGTAGTCGCCACCACACATCGCTGCCATTCACCGTACTTGAGCTTTGTCAAGACACTACCGGGATATTTATTTCCAAACCCAACTCGTGCCCCCTCAGTTTGCGCCGCAACGAGACGCTCGGCCACATTCGGCTTATCGATGAAGGTACTATCGTGCCTGCCGATTTCTTCGACACCAAGCCGAATATGGAGCTGAACGCGTTGGTTCCTCACTTTGCCTTGAACAGAGTGTCTACCGATGCATTTCACCGTTCTATTGACAGCCATTTCGCCCCGGCTCAACGAGAGCAGCTTGTTACCCTGCTGCATGAAGTCAAGCGTTCGTTTGACTTTCCCCAAGCGGTGCTAGGAAGAACGAACACCGTTGTGCACACAATTGACATAGGAAAGAGTACTCCTTTGCGCCAGCGCCCTTATCGTGTGACACCGGTGGAGCGTCGGGTAATTGCAGAACAAGTAGACGACATGCTATAGCGTGGAGTCATCAAGCCTTCTTGTAGTCCTTGGTTTTCCCCAGTTGTACTCGCCAAAAAAAAAAAGGATGGTACAATCCAGTTCTGCGTAGACTACAGGCACCTAAACAACATTACGAGGAAAGATGTTTACCTTCTTCCCCGCATAGACGCCGCTCTCGATTGTCTCCAAGGTGCAGAATTCTTTTCCTCGCTTGACCTTCGCTCGGGTTATTGGTAGGTCCCAATGGCTGAGCCTGATCGTCCGAAAACGGCATTTGTCACACCGGATGGCCTCTATGAATTCACCGTAATGCCATTCGGACTCTGCAATGCGCCTGCCACATTCGAGCGAATGATGGGCAGCATTTTACGCGGTCTCAAATGGAACATATGCTTGTGCTATCTTGATGACGTGGTTTTTTCACCCGACTGCCCTTCGCATCTCACTCGTCTGCGTAAGATTCTACAGTGCCTTACAAACGCCAGGTTTCAGCTTAACCTGAAGTGTCACTTCGGGGCTAAACAACTCACCATACTTGGTCATGTCTCGAAAGCCGGCATCCTTCCCGACCCTGACAAGCTTCGTGCTGTTGCCGAATTTCCTAAGCAGACTACAGTTAAAGAACTATGGAGCTTTGTGGGCCTGTGCTCCTATTTTCGTCGGTTTGTCCGGAACTTTGCCTCCATCATCGCTCCACTCACCAAACTCCTTGCTGGCCCTGCAGATCTTTTGAATTGGACAGCAGCCTGTGACGAATCCTTCGCAACACTGCGCCAACTCCTTACCTCACCACCTGTACTGCGCCATTACGACCCTACTGCGCCAACCGAAGTACACACGGATGCAAGTGGCGTCGGCCTTGGTGCAGTACTCGCGCAACGCAAACCAGGTTTTACAGAGTATGTGGTCGCCTATGCCAGCCGCGCCCTCACTAAGGCAGAAGCCAACTATTCTGTTACGAAAAAAGAGTGGCTCGCGATTGTGTGGGCGTTAAACAAGTTTCGCTCTTATTTGAACGGCCAAACTTTTGATGTGGTAACTGACCATCACGCACTCTGTTGGTTGGCTTCATTGAAAGATCCTTCCGGCCGCCTTGAACGTTGGGCACTACGCCTCCAGGAATTCGACATACGCGTCGTCTACCGATCGGGGCGAAAGCACTCTGACGCATATGCGCTTTCACGATCACCCGTGAAATCTGATAATACGGATATATCAGCCCTGGACCTTCCCCTCTCTGCCGTCAGCGTCACAGACATGCCATTCGAACAGCGGAAGGACCCTTGGATTGCCTCGCTCTTTAATATGCTTTCTGACGCATCAACTTCCGGTTACTCGCGTGCTCTTCGCTGCCAAGCAACGCATTTCGTCATACGGGATGGCCTGTTATATTGTCGCAACTATCAAGTGGGGGGTCGTAAAAGGCTGCTAGTCATACCCAGCCATATGCGGTCTGATATCTGCAAATATTTTCATGCTGAACCGCAACACGCCAGTGCGCTAAAGACGTATGAGCGGATCCGCCAACGTTACTACTGGCGGGGTATGTACATGTTTGTATGCTAACACATTCGCTCATGTTCCCAGTGTCAGCAGCGCAAGACATTCCCTCATTCACCCGGTCAACTGCAGCCTTTGCCATATTCTGCACGCCCATTTGACCGTGTTGGGATTGACCTATACGGCCCGCTACCGTGCTCTGTTGGTGGTAATCCATGGGTGATTGTGGCTGCCAACCATCTGACAAGGTACGCCAAAACGGCAGCGCTACCTTCAGCTGGCGCTTGTGACGTTGCAACCTTTATATTGCACCGGTTTGTTCTTCGTCATGGTGCACCACGGGAGCTCCTGAGTGACAGAGGTCGCATATTTTTGTCCGAAGTTCTGCAGCAGCTCCTACATTCATGCCGTACAGTACACCGCACATCAACAGCCTACCACCCTTAGACGAACGGCCTAACGGAATGTTTCAACAGAACCCTCGGAGATATGCTCGCTATGTATATTGATTCCGACCACTCCAACTGGGACGTTGTTCTTCCTTTCGTGACGTACGCCTACAATACAACGATTCAATCAACAACAGGCTTTTCTCCATTTTTTCTTTTATATAGTCGTGACCCAGGCAACACACTCGACACAATTCTGCCATACAATCCTGATGCCTCCGAATTCGCAAGGCAATGACTAGTGGGACTATCGCTGAGTGCGAAGCGCGAGCGGGTGCACGAGCTGTAGACGCTGGACTGCCCGAGCATTTGTTTCCGTACCGGCTCTCTGCCTATTACCTGGCGTCGCTATTAAACCCCCTTGCAATATATTTATTTTCATGCAAATCATATGCTCATCTTCTTCTCTTGTCGAATAATAACATTTTATTAGCTAGCCCAGCCAGCATTATTTACCAAACATGTCCCAAATTGGTGTCCACTATGACAGGACGTGAGCGTTTGACACTACAGAGTACATTTGCATAACGATAACGAAAAGAAGAAAATGGGCTCGCGAGAGCTGATGGTGTTGGTAGAACGCATGGGGTTGGAAGGAACGGAGTTGCAGGCATGGTTTGACGCACGAGAAGCGCGTGAGCACTATGAACGAGCCGCGGAGAGAGACACGAAGAAAGAACAAACAGTTGAAGCTGGAAGGCCGCAATATACAGCTACGTCTTTAATTAGCAGAAATAGAGAGCCAAATCCAAGAAGCAAGCCAGCAACACTTGAAAATGGAAGAAAGGACGCTGCAACTACGTCTGAGAGTAGCTGAGGCCGGTGTCGAAGAGCCCATGGCAGCTGACACGGGCATCCAAAGGAGCACTTCTGCAGTTGTAAACCACACAACTTCATACCTGTTTTCAACGAGGACAATGACGACCTTGACGCCCACCTGAAGAGATTCGGGAGTGTGACGACAGGTCAGGATTGGCCACAAGAAAAGTGGGCAACCGCTCTTAGTTTGTGTCTAAGTGAAGAAGCACTTAAGGCTCATTCACACCGAAGGCGGGGCGGCCAAAGCATCAATGCGGCAACGTGGAAAGCGGGAAACACCTCCTCTCCAGGCGGCAAAAGTGGAAGAGAAACCAGGCAAAAAGGGCGATCGCTCTCGGAGCAATTTTTTGCCATTTGCCGAGGCTAGCCATTTTGCCGCAGCCAATCAGAACGCCACACAACAGAGGCGCGGTGGTGGCATGGGTGTACGTTTGGGAAAAGCGCCGACATGTTACAAGGACAGGTGCACAAAAGTGTGAGATGCCCGCCTATTCTGCCGCGTAGCGATCCATAGGAGGCGGCCGTTCTGAAGAGGTTCACGCACTCGCCGCTTCGAAAAACGAGCTTGGTCGCTTTGACGTGCTTTCGGTGTGAATGAGCCTTCAAAGTATTTGGACAGTCATCACTTGACAACTCCCTGTCATATGACAAGGTAAAGTTGGCAGTGCTCCAGCGTTTTCGATTCGCGGCTGATGGCTACAGGGAGAAATTCTGGAAGAGCAAGCCTGAAGACGGCGAAACTGAAAGACAGTATGCCACAAGACTCCAAAGTTTCTTTGATAGATGAATTGAAATGTCTCAGACAGAAAGGAACTTTGATTCGGTGCACGACTTGATAGTGGCCGAGCAATCCGTGGTGAATTGCAGCAGTAAGCTGGCGTTTTTCTTACGGGAGAACTGTAAGACTATGGAACCCATGGCAGAGGTAGATGATATATATATCGAAGCGAAGAGATTGAAGAACTTGTTAATAGTTCAGGATAAGAGTAAGGACACAACTGTAAAGGCTGAATTATTTCAAGCCCAAGAGCAGAAATTCAATGTTTGTTTGTGGCCGTAAGGGGCAAAAAGCTTCAGACTGTTGAAGTAAGCTGGAACAAGTATATTGCATCAACTGCTGTAAATGGGGGCATGATTTAAAGGGCTGTCGGAAATTGAATAGCACTTCGAAGTCAACTACATCTTGTTTTATGCTACCCAAAGAGAAGACTGGTACACAACAATCCATGATTGATGGCGACGACTCGGACCAAGATGACAATGTTACGGGCACGGTGAGGACACAACCATAACGTAAGAAACGACCCATGCCAGTGTTACCAGGGGAAGTAAATGGACAAATGGTTCAAGTCTTAAGGGACACTGGAAGCAACACGTTAGTGGTACGCCGGTCATTAGTACCTGATGAAGCACTGACTGGCACTACCACTACGTGGTGGCTGGCTGATGGTAGCACCACTGTTGTCCCAGAGGCGGAAATACATATCACATCTCCATACTTTTCCGGCACGGCCATCGTCAAGTGTATGACATCACCACTATATGATGCCATAGTACGAAACGCACCAGGTTCTCATGACGCCAATAACCCCTACATTTTATAAAAACATTCTTCTCGGGATCAATTCAGTAAGAAGTACGCTCATTCTGCGGACGAATGAAACCAACCAAATTCTCGTCTGGTTGGTGTCACAGGTCTCAAGAGTTTGCAAAGGGCTGCACCTGCTAAACTCCTTGGGCAGATGTCTTGCAAAGATTTTCGCGAAGAAGAAGGAAAAGACGGGACACTTGACACCTGCAGAGCCAGAGTGCATAAGAGGTTTGTCGGCAAAGGCTCAACATAATTTTCTTTCATCGTCAAGAATGGCCTTTTTTACCCGTAGTACTTCCTGTCCCCTGGTAAGAGCATTCAACAGGCCAGAGTCCCGAAGTCCTTGAGAGGCCAAGTATTACGTTTGGCTCATGAGAATGTCATGTCCGGTGATCAGGCTGTCAAAAAAACAAGAGATAGAGCTCTGGACGCATCTTACTGGTCTAAGGTACAAGAAGATATTCGCAGATACATTTGATCATGTGACGCCTGTCAAAGAACTTTACCTAAAGGCAAGGAGCGCAAGGTACCTCTAGGGCGTGTGCCGATGATCGACACTCCTCTTGGACGTCTGGCGGTCGACATCACTGGACTGATAACTCCAGCTTCGGCAAAAGGTCATAGATATATTTTGACTCTTAAGGATTTCGCCACACGCTACCCTGATGCAGTGCCTCTGACAGCAATTGATTCAGCTACAGTGGCCGAGGGACAAGTCAAGATGTTTTCTCACATCGGATTTCCACGAGAAGTCGTGTGTGGCCAGGCATCATGTTTTACCGCACATCTAATGAAGGAGGTGAACAAACTAATGAAGGAGGTGAACAAACTTCTGGCTGTCAAGCATCTGAGCTGCACTCCATACCACCCTATGCGCAACGAGATGGTAGAGAGGTTTAATGGAACACTCAAAGAAATGCTCTGCAATATGGTCCAAGAACAGCCCAAATGTTGGGATTGCTTGCTAGCACCTTTTTGTTCGCTTATCGTGAAGCACCACGGACAAGCACCGGGTTCTCAAAGATTGAACTTATTTATGGCCGATATTTTTGACGAACTTTCAGTATATTGAAAGATTTATGGACAGAAGAACAGGAAAACGAAGAGCTTAAGACAACGTACGTATATGTCTTCGATTTAGGCGAACGAATTGAGAAGACACGAGAAAATCTGAGCCGAGCATAGGTGTTGCAAAAGAGTTATGACCGCCACAGCAATAAACGTGAACTGTAAGCTGGTGACCAGGCTTTCATCTTGCTTCCCACAAGTAACAACAAGTTAATACTGCATTGGAAGGGACCGTTTCCAGGAATTAGTAAGAAAAACGACTATGACTACTGGCTTGACCTAGGACACAGCAGAAAACTTTTCCACGTCAACATGCTAAAAAAAATGAACGCTGCCAAGAAGAGCTTCCCCGGACATCATCTTCTGCGGTCATAAAGAAAGAGAGGCAAGAGAAGCTACTACCACTTCAAGGTCCAAGACCGCATGTCTTGCTATTGCGGAAAAGCACAACGGCTCACAGAGATTACTAGAAAGGTGGTGAAGAACAAGACCACGTGCATTAAGAAAGGACAAGCGCTAGGATCGCTCAAGACAGCGTTGTTTTCTGCAACTGCAGTCAAAGTACCTGATCTTAAAAGAGAATATGTACTTTGGTCTGAGGCCTCAGAGTATTGTATGAGCGCTATTTTTATGCATGAGAATGGTGGCTTCCTCCAACCTGTGTCGTATGCCTGCCGTTAACGTTAGCCTCGAAGAAAAGATACTACGTGCAATTGAACGGCAATGCTTAGTGTTGGATTGTATGTTTTGAACGTTTGTTAAGGATGCTTTGTGCATGGGTGACACTTAGTGATTGGTCCGCACTGAACTGCAGTTTATTTTTCATTGAAAAAAAACTTTTCAAAAGGGGGGACTCTTGTTATGAGTGAAGTGCACAAGTGAAGTTATTTTCGAATTTGGCGCGGGAAGATGGACGACTGACAATGAGTTACCTGCGCCAGTGCTGTAAACATTGGCCATTGAAAAAGAAGAAAAACACAAGAAAATCGCAGAAAGATCCAGAGCGACTGCATGGAAGAAAAAGGAAGAAGAGTTGTGCTGGTGGTTGGAAGAAGGCGGCTAGGGTGCAGCGTGCGAGCTCATTGGGTGCGAATACCCAGGCGTCAAGGCATCCACCTAGCAGGCAATGACAACCACGGGGTCCTGGTGATCATTCAACCACTCAGGCTATTGGTGAGTTCCCGGCACGGCCTGGTTCTGATGTTTGAACAGAAGACAGGGCCGCAGATGGATGACGTTGTCTACCGGAAGCAGGAGAGAATCCTCTGGCTACAGGTCCCAGCTTGTGCCCTCCCACCACAGCGGCTTCCTTACTGGACTATTGATGGGCCCAAACCGCTGGTGGGCCGTATCTGTCCAAGACCATCCGGTCTTTGTGCATCCGGACTCCTATACCAGAACTTTAAGGGGAGATACTACTCGAAAAACGATTTTCTTTAATAAGAGTCTGAATTTAACACAAATTGGCATGCTAATACAGTTTTTTGTCCTCTTTTCAAATATGTCATTTATTTTCATGTAGATTGCTTGGTTTTCTTTCTGCAGGTCAGATACTGCAAAATTATGGCCATTGTTATGCAACAATTCTGACCTATAAAAATTTGAGATAAAGCATGCAGATATAGCTGACTATGATCCTTTGGAACTGTAGAGTGCAAAAAACTATATAAATTTTGTGTGTAAAAAGGTGAAATACAATAATAAAATAGAAAAATTTACTATGGCTCTAGTTGCCAAGGGCTTTCAATGTTATGTAATTTTTGAAAAACATAATCAAGCAGCACTGACAATCTGAATAGATACTTGCACTCTATGGGCCTTCATCATGCTATGTGCAAAATTTCATAGAGGTATGACAATTCTAAGTATACGAACTAGCGTGTATAAGAAGCACAGATCACACAAAACTGCAAAAGGAGAAAAACGCATTTGAAAGCTTGAAACCTTTTTTTTTTTTTTTATCACAGAATTGTTAGAAATGCATAATCTTTGGCCATAATGTTCAACAGAACTTTGAAAAGCACTGCAAGTTACTAGAACTGTCCTGCAGCATAGGTTGTGCCCTCACGGTCCTTGCGAGCACTCTCTTCTAGCCGTGCCTTTTTCACTCCACGACGACGGTGGGCCCTTGCTTCTGCTGTCAGACGCTCGGACATTCTCTTGATGCGCCTCGCATCGCGGGAATCACTGAAAGTAACTAGATCTCTAGATGGCAGTATGTTGAGCTCTTCCAGGATGTGCTCGAAAGTAGCATGACCCTTGTTGAACCACAGGATTGCCATAGCTGCGGCAGTCTCGACAACCGTTCGGGAGACAAACTTAGTCTTGGGGCAAAGTAGCCAAATTTTGCTGTTCAGGGATTCCGATGCGTTCTGGGTTTTCTCTTTGATGCATCGAGCAAGGAGCTTCTCATCCGTTAGCCGCTTATAAATGGGCAAAACAGCCAATCCCTGTGCTTTTGTCAGGAGAGGTGTGTGGCGTGGTGCAGGTTCACCAAGTGCTTCAGCGCGTTGATGTTTGCACCACGACTCTGTTCCTGCAGGGCAAAACTTGTGGCTGCCAGCATTGTCAGTAGAGCATGAGTGGAAGTACGAAGCCCATACTGCAGTGTACATATCCCGTACACTCCCCCTGTTGCTTGTTATGGCAATCTCATAGTATGTTTGGAGCTTCTGAATGGCTCACTCTTTCATTTTCTGACCTCGTGGTAATGGCACATGCAGCTTCCGTAGCGCGATGCCAAGTCTCTTGGCCACATGATTAGTGCAGTCTTCTTTTTCTATATTGACAGCACCATAGACTTTTGACTCTGCAACTGCACTATATACTTTGCTGTCACCGTCACTCAAGAATGCAATGAAATGCAGTGGGGTGTCATAAGTCAATGTTCTCTGCCAAATGCGCATTGCAGCCTCCGTTTCCATGGCATGGGAGGAACAGTCTGCATTTTTTTCGCAGACTGGGCCATGAAATGCCTGCCACACTTCCTCGTCTGGGCCCACATCCTTGTGCCTACTGCATGTCAGGCAGTAATTTGATATGACCTCGAAGTCTAAGCAGAGGCCAGTATCTAAGGAGATAACTGCGCCAATCCCGTTGTGGCTTTTGTGGCCCCTCTTCTGCCAAGTGCTGTCGAACATAACAGCCACATCAGTTTCGCCTGCTACTTCTATCGTCAACTCTCTGGATCGGCGCAAGTTTTTACTCACAGCTGCTATGGCAGCGGTGTGCACCTTCTTTGCTATCGAAAAAAATCCTCGGTGGTGCATTGGCTTTGGGAGTCCAATAATGGAGCAAAATCTCGGCAATTGCTCATGCCCAATGCCGACAGCGCGTGCAGCCACCACCGCCTTCACATTTACAGTGAAACTATCTCGGGAGCTCCCACTGTCGTACCGTTGGCTCACTCGGCTGCTGCCGTCCGCCGTAACACGCAGTGACGTATAGGAGCACGAAAGAACAGTCACTGAGCATTCGCTGTTTTCGCAATGAAGTTCGAGGAGCGACAAGAGTCCCTTGCGCTTTTCTGCCGGCTCCCGAAGGCAAGTTTTTGAATACCGCAAGCAGGGCATGCCGCACCTGCCACAAGTGCCGTCAGCAAGAGGGTGTCGCACAAAACTGTCGTTGCACAAACCTCATCGCGCTGTCTTTCGTCTTTTTTGAAGAAGCCGAGCTTCTTTTCCAAAGCACTGACGAAAGAAAGCGCAGCGTCAACCCCTTCATCGCAGCCACTGTCGCTCGCGCACTCGTCGATGCCGCCGTCAGGCCCAGCACACGTAGGCGCGTTCTCGTTCGTCGCCGTCGTTCGGGGCGCTTTACGCCGCCTTCTCTTGAACTTGTGCTTCGTTCGAAACTTCTGTGGTCTCACGTTGCACTTTTCCGGGCTTGTCATCGCGAAAATATGCGTAGACGCGCAGAAAAGCAGACGGACCAAATGCCGATGGCCGCCACCAACACAGCTGACAATGACTCGGTAGGCAATGGCGATGCGGCTTAGGGTGCCACCCGTTTCAAACCGCTCAAACCACGTGATAAAAAGGCCTCGTTTTTTATTTTTTTTTGCCCACGTATGAAACTGGCGGTCATCGGAGCTGTAAGAAGAAGGCCGAACGCAACTTTCCCAACCGATCGCGATGGCGAGCGGCACTGCGACGGGGAGCAGCGCACAGTCAAAGATGGCCAATATCGGCGCAAATTCACGAAATTTAGAGCCACCGCGATGCCTTCATACACATTTTTTTGCATTTTGTGGTTCGAATTTAGTTTTGAAATTTTCACAGATGAAAGAAGAAGGTTTGAAGATTACAATGTAGTAAAAATCAGAAATACGAGAAATTTCGCTAAAAACGCGATTTTTCGACTCGCATCTCCCCTTAATGGCTGTACTAGGAGACTGTTTGGACTCTTAGAGGGTTCCCCTCTTTAACGAGAGATGCGTCGATATTCTGTATGACCGTGCAAAAACTTTAACGGGTGAATTCGGTAGACTATTCAGACTTTGAGAGGTTCCCCTCTTTAATGAGAACTGTATTTACTTTCTGCCTCGTCGGTACTTGTTAGCTTATTTTTTCTGCATTTTAGCATTCCCTCATAGTGTTTTTTTGTGTTTGCGCAAATATATATATATATATATATATATATATATATATATATATATATATATATATATATATATATATATATATATATATATATAGAACGCGTTATTCGAAGGTCGTAGGTTCGATTCCTGCTCACGGCTGGTTATTTTTTCATCCACTTTTTTTCCTTCTTTCTTCTTATTTACATTCCATTGGTTCTAATAACTTCCCCTGTACATTCCTTGGCATTACTGTCTGTTAGATCTCATTAATATTGTGTTAAAACACGGAAAAACGAGCCCTTAGGTACACACTTCTTTCCCTTATATATATATATATATGTATATTTTTCATGCAAATCAATCTCACCACTTTCTCATTCGATAACTAGCCCGACCGGAATTATTTACCGAACCTGTCACAGGCGTATCACTGCTGATCTTAAGATCACAGGTGGCCGGTCCGTCAAGATTTAAGTGCGCAATAAGAAAACACAGGTGACCAAAACCCTCTACACCATGCCTCATATTAGTATCATTGCCTTGGAAAATAAAAAAAGCAGAATTCAATTTTTCACACCCACAAAAACAAGAGATTATTTAAAATTGTTTCCTGCTGTCCCACCAACATCATATAATAACAGGATATTACATTGGCTTTGTGGACTGACATCTCTATGAAAGTAACTGTCAAGACAACCAACAGAGTTGTCTTTCCTGGTCCATAATTTCAGCTTGGCAACACAGTGCAATCCTGCAAAAGGCTACAACTGTCAATGTGTAGCAGTTGCCTGTATCTATGACAGAGTGCTAGAATACCAAGTCCAAGTATCGACAAAAACAGACTATTTAGGCTAGATGGCCACAGCTCCGAAAGCATAAAATTTTTCCTGAACCGAAGTCAAGATGCGGGCACCTATGATTTGCATTTCTAGTTTTTAATACTCTTAGCTCATTATGCCATGACTAACGACCGCAGCAAGCAACATGAGGGCAGTAATAAGAGCAACTTACTATCACGCCGTCCCGGCGACGGCCACGTCGAGATGTCTTGACTGTCGAAGGTCTCACCGGTTGACGCATCGACATCATCTCCTTCCCGAGAAGACGACTGTACGCCATTCAGATTGCACGTGAACAATGACCTCGAGTTTGTACCTCCCACACTGCCCCTGTGACCACCCACTTCACCTTCACCACCCTTCGACTGCTGCACAACACCACAGGGCATTTCACCCGCACTCCCCTTTGCAGCAATGCCCGGTGCACAGTCCCACTCGCGGGGGCAGACACACTGCACGGACGACAGATTTGCACTGGAACCTTCCGCAAAGGCTTGTGGTGAATTCTCAGTAGACGAACTTGCTGCTTGCAGAGGGTCCTTTCCAAACGGCACCGCTGCCGCCGCATCATCCAAACGCGGAGTCGATGAAAGACATTGGCTTCGCGAACTCTTGCTTGAGTTTTTTTGTGAACCTAGGCACGGGGAACTTTCGGACGTCACCTGCTTGTTGTCCTGGCAACGAGCCACGTCCTCCTCGTGTCCGTTACCAAGAGGCCCGCGGTCGGCCTGCCGACGAGAAACATCCCTATCTGTGACTTGGGGGCGCTTTTCCCTGTCGCGGCAGACCACGGGATGGCAGTCGCCCGCCGAATGCTTCTCTCCGTCCCTTTCTATCTTCTCCCCGTTCACCGGCGTCCTATGGGGCAGTGGTAAGTCCTTGATGGAAGTTTGGTGGGAAGCAGACGAGCGACGGAGAATGCACGAGGCGTGGAAGCTCTGGGCCTCCATCCAGAACTTGACCAAGGGCCGCGCACCCTGCTCTTCTGCAAACTGAATGAAGTAGGCGAGTGCCCCGGCATCCTGTAGCACCTCATCAAGGGTCTTTGAGAGGCAAGACTTCGTCCGCACGCACAGGTTTGGTTCATACTCCTCTTCCGCTGCACAGAATCAAGACATTAGTCTCAAAAACTGTACTAAAGTTCGAAATTACCAAAATATTGGCAACAGCCGAATGGCCACCTTAAGCCTTCATTTTGGAATGTTCTATTACTGCTGCGAACTAAGTTAAAGAAAAAAATAATAACGCCAGGTGTGCTAGACTGCACAGCACAGTCACAGTGAAAGCTGGAAGGCGGCTTTTCTACAGCCTTTTTAAAGGGGGTATGGTGGGGTAAATGGTATATGCAAGTTTTCACACAATATTTCATAAACTACAGCAAGTATTCACATGAAATTTCAAGGGCTCACAAAGAATGCCACTGGTTATCACATGGCACAATCTTTTTATGCCTGGATGGCCTATCCTTCTTGTGGCCCACTTCCAAATTTTAAAGTGGGTCCACTTACTCAATGTACGTTTTCTCTGCAACCATTGAAAGGAATGTAGGAATGATGTTTCACCAAGTTATCGCAGAGACACATAGGTTATATCTAAAGTACAAAAATAGGAGATCCTTTGTGGAGTTTATGTGAAAAAATACAAAGTTACTGCATTCACAAAGCCACAGAGGGTATTGATGTTCGATTTTTTTACAGCATCACTTTTTGCAACAATAAAAACTTTTTTAGTTCAGATTGTTTCCAACTTGTAGCTTGTGCATGCAAAGTTTCATCAAAATCAAATCAGTCTTTTTCAGAAACGGTACATTAAAGTTTAAAAATGTAAAAAAAAGGCGCTATTAGAAAAGAACGAATTTTCAAGTGCGCATACTGCTTATGCCAGAGGGCGGGCAGCGCACTTTCGTGGGACATTTAAACCACCTAGGAGCGACCGCTTGACGTGGGGCTTCCACAGATTCCAGTGGATTTTTTGGTGTCAAAATGGCAAATTCACTTTTGGGGTGAGGGCAGGGGGGGTATTTTCCCGTACAATTTTAAACACTCTTGGGGGAACTACTGCTACAAGAACACTTGAATGGCACCCACTGCACAATAAATCATGGTATTACATGTGTAGAAGGGAAGTGTTTACTATGGCATAATTTGGAGAAGCATGCTACCCGCTACACACCTATATTTATGTGCACTTTGTTGATGCTGAGGATGATGGTGAATTATGCTTCAGGCTTTTGTCATGGGTTCAAGTAACAAATGACACATTCGTGATGCTATCCGCATTGTGTGAGATCTGGTTGTTACTTCACTGTTCTGAAACACTTTATTACATATGTTTATCCAATTCCTTACCCCACACAAGGTCTCCATAAGGTCAGTTTACAAAGGAGTGTCAAGCAGCGGAATAGCTCAGTGGTAGAATACTGGGCTGCCATGTAGAGGGCCTGGTTTTGAACCCAGTTCTACCCTCATGTTTTTTTTTAATTTTTAAGTATGGTAGTTACATAGTTACAGTTCCCGGTGACAGCAAACTATCATGGCACCAATATTGGCCATAGTTGCGATCTCCCAGAACAGCTTTCACTGTAATCTCTTCATTAGAGGGGGGAGAAGGAGGCAGACCTTTTGGTCTGCTTCTGTATAGCTACACCTGTGAGCAAAAGTCTACAGACCACGGAAGCACAAGACAATATCACCATCTTTATTTCTTTGAAATGCTGCAAGCCAACATTTTGGCTTGAGTAAGATGGGCTTCACGAACAATGCAAAATTAAATGTACAAGCAATGCAATGGGCAAACATAATAAACAAAACAAACGATGAAATTAGTACGACAATCACTGAAAAATAGGGTCATCAAAACATGTGGTAGGAGCAAGCAGAAATGGCAACAGCAAAAAGTGCTACACCTTTAAAACATGGCATTGTATACTGCTAACAAAGTCATCGGAGCTGACTATACTATTTGGCAATGCATTCCGATCTGCGACCGTGCGTGGGAAGAAGCCGTAATGAAATAGTTAAGTGCGAGCATAGATTGGTGCTAATGAATGTTTGTGATTGTGCCGTGTTGTTCTTGTACTAACACGCTGAACTGATGCTGGGAGAGATAAATTGATTTTACCTGCTAGGCAGTCGTGAAGGAATAAAAGGCGGTTAACTTTTCTCTGGGCCTCCAGCGTTGGTATGTTACTGAGCATCAACTGTGTAGGGGAATCTAGACCTTTGTATTTTACAAATATACATCTCACTGCTTTACGCTGAACATTTTCTAATTGCAAAATATCATTTTAATACTGCAGATCCCGCATAATAATGCAGATGAGTACTCCAATTTAGACCTTATGCAGGCATTGTATGTTAGAAGTTTCATGCTACTGGGTACTTTCCTAAGTTTTCTTTTAAGAAGCTCCAGTTTCCGGACACAGGCTGCACAAATATCAGATATATGATCCGACTATGTGAACTTATTTGTTAGTGTAACACCGAAGTATTCAAACTTCTAAACTTCTGCGACCCGACTTATCAATTGAATATACAAAAGTACAGACTAGTTTTCTTTTGTAGTTGCACGGAGTAGCACTGTTTTTTCTGAATTTAAAACCATTCCCCAAAACCTACACCCATCTCCAATCGTAGATACACTGTTTTGTAAAAAGGTGTAATCATTTGCAGTTGAGATTTTCCCGATAACAACCCACTCATCAGCAAGTGACCGTATTGTCACGGGGTCATACAGTATTGTCACGGGTATTCATACAGTACCAAGAACCACTTCAACCAGATCATTTACATAAATAAGAAATAACAAAGGGCCTAAAACACTACCTTGAGGCACTCCCAAGGTAATAGGAAGCACAGGGGATAAGGAATTTTTTTATTTCTACTAATTGTTTTCTATTAGAAAGATATGCACTAATCCATTTAACAATGAAGGATGGCAGGCCGAGGCATTCTATCTTATACAATAGCTTACCATATGGTACTTTATGGAAGGCCTTCGAAAAATATAGAAATAAAAATTCCACCTACCCAGAGAGATCAAGTACAGTAGGCTCTCAGTAAATGGAAATCTGTTAAAAAGAACTACTGCTTAAATGGAATTATTGGCCCTGCAATGCTTGGTTTCGAGCTTGTATTCCGTACTTATATTCGCCTCTCAGTAAACGGAACTCCTGTTAAATGCAACATATTTTCCCGTTCTCTTCAGGTTCCGTTTACTGAGAGTCTACTGTACAGCCAAGATATCGTGCACTGTAGAAACCAATTGAGTAACTATAGACATTGACTTTCTGAAGCCGTGTTGATGTAGTGCCAATAGACCTCGATCGGTTAGAAATTCTTGAATGTAACATGCAACAGCGTGCTCCAACAATTCGCAACACGTGCTTGTGACTGAGACAGAACGGGAGTTATTTACCGTCTAAAAGCAAGCCGACTGCTGTTAAGAGCATTACTCCGACGGAATTCAAAAGAGAAACGCTCTCCACGGCAGACAGCACATATGGCAAAGGCTTATGAACAGCAATGGCCCGTATACGGCTCACGGGTGTTCTCAATGGCTCACGGGCATTCCCATCTACGATGGAGGATATGTATGTGTGCATTTATTGCGGTGATAACAAAGCAAGAGGGGGCTGAGCTCCCCTCCGTAAAATATTATTTGAGGCGCACGGCCCATTGGAGTTCCTAGAGACCCCCTAGATCTACTTCAAACACTGCTTCGAATTCTATGTAAGGTATCGAATACCACGCTGATCCTGCGATTCCCTTCTGCATGCTTCCATGCCCTGGAGTCGTTGCACTGATTACCACAAATGGAACCTAGCTAGTCTGCATCACATTTCTTCCAAGACACTTTGTCCAACAAGAAGCTAGTTGCAATGATGATAACAAAGTCATATCATTACTATGAGACCCTGTATGATATAAGACACAACTTCAGAGTCGTCTCACATGACAGCGTACTACCAGGCTCCTGAAAGATGACTAGAGTCTGCTAGCACTGCAACGCCAAAAACAAGGCGTAACATACTACATTCCACTTCACATGCAGTGGGGAATGGCATCAAGTTCGGAGACTTCTCTCATAACTTGCATTCACACACATAAAAGTGTTTCATATTAAAGAAAGGTAGAAGTATTTGTCCCACAAGTGAGAATCGCAAACATACTGCTTGTGTCTACAAAAATATGACCACCATTGCATGACAGCACCAAGATATGAACTTGAACACCAAGGAAGTGGCAAAGCAATGCTTTCTTTTTTATGCTAGGGGCACGCTTTTTTAGCTCGCAACCGAAACATGCTATGTCTTGTATTAGATGTATAAAGATGGATGAATTACACCCAGACCTAATAACAACTAAGTCACATCTGCCATGACAATACTTCATTATATCGGAAAATTCATTATAAATGATTGTTCATAATACTATGCCTATGACAAAGCTATTGTTTTCTTACTTCGCTATAACTGATGACTATTTATAGTAGGGTATGAGTACATAGCCTTAGGACAACACATTTCATGTAGTGATTTATGTAAACTAATTATCACTATAATATAGCAGCTGTTCTACATAATGTCTATTGATTGAGTGTGTTCCAGTGAGTGGGTCAGGGAACTAACAGGTGTTGAGGGCATCTTAGTCGCAAACGAGAATAAGAAAAGGGCATGGGAATGTAGCGCACAGGCAAGATAGCCACTGGTCATCAAGAATTACAAGCTGGATTGCAAGAGAATGCGAACGCTAGAGGGGGATAGGGAGAGCTAGGAGGGTTCAAAAAGTTTGTGGGTATAAGATGGCATCAGTGGGCACAGGACTGGGTTGACTGGTGGATTATGGGAGAGGCCGTTGCCCTGGAGTGGGAGTAGTCAGGCTGATGATTTTTTATACAGGAGACTCATTAAATGGAAGCTTATGGGTCTAGCAAAATATGTTTTATTTAACAGGAGTTCTGTTTACCGAGAGATGACCAGGGGTGCAGAATGCAAGAGTGAAACCAATCTTGCCAGAAGCACTTGTTCCATTTAAGCAGCCATTTACTGAGAGCTCACTGTATGTGTAACGGGAAGCAGCAGCCTGCTAAAAATATTTGTAGTGCTACTAAATGTGACACAGCTCATTTATCCTGAAACGGAAAACTTTCTTTCAAGCGTTCAAGAAAACTTAAACAATTCTGCCTTTCTGGCCAAGACGGCATGAGCTTCCCAAGCTCCCAGATAACAAGAAGGAAGAGGCCAGTGGTGAGCACACGTGGTCTCTGCTACTCACCCGACTGTAGTGGAGACGGTGGCGGAGGGGCAGCGTCCTCCAGCATACTGATGTCGGCAGGAACTGCACCGTTGTGGAGGCTGGCCTGTGAGCCATGCCTCGACACCTGCCGACCAGACACTTCACCTCCGAGCTCACCCGCATCTTGTGGCTTGTCTGCGTTGAAGGGCAAGGCAACTGGTGGATTACCAACGTTACCACTCAGCTAATCAGCAGCAGCCGGGTCGGTCGAAAAAAATGTACACTTGCACAAGCTAGTGATGCACCTTATAGTCATGATGATAATGAAGTAGCATTATTATACATTGTCTGAAGTACGGGGCACTTCCTCCTCAAACGTGGCTGCGCACAAACCTGCACCAATGGGCACAAATTGGCTGACATAATGCGCTATGGCCATTGCCCAACTTTCAAAGAACACAGCCGAGTGCACGAGTGGTACCGTCTCTTTAGTTCTCAAAGTGATCGGCAACAACGCTTCCATGATCTGGGCTCTCCCGACTTCTTAACCTGTGTCTGACTAGACGGCATGCTTTAAGGAGGATCGAGAGATGGTGCCATCACCCTTTGACAACATAGCTGCTTGGACCTGCCACTGTATGCACTCAATGTAGGACGTGCACAAAAGAATGACAAATTGCAATGCACATAGGCCTTCTAAGACAGTATAGAGAGGCTGCCAGGTATCTATAGGCATTTGGTTTGTCCTCACACGACAAGCACACTGTCAAAGTGTGGCTGGCACTCTAAGCGACTAAGCAGTAGTTGACAGTGCCGGACAGTGGCACAGTAGACATAGCATTATCGCTTGGCTCACGGTGACTGTAATGCCACCCTTCAAGTAATTTGAAAGTAATTAGCTGCACATATGCTTGCTTCCCCCTTTCCATGTCATGTATGCTTGCTTCAGTTTTTCCATGTTAACTGCTGGGCACTGCAACCTCAAAAATGATATACTATGCAAGGCTGGCCTAATCTTTCCCTGTTATTTTAGAAACAGCACTGTGGCCAACAGGAAGGCTAGGTGAATGGCAATGAAACAGGTGAAATATAACGTGCAGCACATGTTACAGACAGCATAATACAATTTTGATTGGATCACTTTGACATGTTGGGTGTTTGCACAACGTCAGTATGCTGCCCGCACTGCTTTATCTCTGACACATTGGCTCAATGGATGGATGGCTTCACAGTGCATACAGCAGGCATGAAATGCCTGATACACTATATTCAGTCCTTCAAGTCCACATCCAATAGACGTGAGAAAACCCACCAAACGAAAAATTCTTAGCTGTACATATCTAGCAATCATGAAGATGCAAAATATATGGTAAAGGTGGATTATAAGTAGATCTCCGTGTTTTCAGATAAACCTTAAAAAATTTTATAACCAGTCACCGCTAAAGTTTTTTACAGTTAGAGTTTATCTGATAAACTGATTTTAAAAGGGCATTTTCAATGTTGAAAGGGCATTTGCAAAGCTGAGAATCTTCATTCAAAAATAGCGCACCTCCACCAGCAACCGCGACTTCGTAAATATTATTACTTTAGGTTTTACTTCCCGAAACCATGATATAGTATGAGCGACACTGTAGTATAGAGCTTCAGAAACTTTGACCATCTGGTGTTTTTTAAAGTGCACTGAAGTCGCACAATACATGGCCCTCTAACATTTCGTCTCTATCGAACTGTGAAAACCACTGCCAATATTGAATTCGCAAACTTTGGCTCAGCAGCCGTGCACCACAACCACCACACCACCGCAGTGGGCTAGCAACTTCATAAAGTGGGCAGCGGTTTATTACAGGCTTTCATGTGGTTATACAAACAAACATAGGCCTTCTGTATTCAAGTGTTAGTGTGTACATAAAAGTCTGGGCATTCGAACCTTCCAGACATCCAAATACATTTGGTGTGTTTGCATGTTTTCACACTGAAATATCACTTCATAAAACATTTGGAGTATTAAAATTATTATTAATAACAAGTCCTTTATTTTGCATCAAGATGAGGGAGCCTGTCAAGTCAGTTTTGCGGAATATTTCAAGGTGGCTGAGAAAGCAGCAAAAGCTTAGAAGCAGTTTGACTAGCTCCCACCCTCCAAAAGAACATTCTGGCGAGTTTACAGCAGTGCACACCAACAGCCTTACAGAATCGGCAAATAAGCGAGTGAAAAATAGAAAAAGAAATGATAGAAAAACAGGATTACAAGCAATAAAAATGCCATGCATTTTTATTAAAAATAAAATTAAAACTAATTCCAACAACTTATAATCCATAATTGAACACCGAATTTCAGAGAATTGAAGATTTATGAGAATTAAAATGCGGTAAACACCACAAATTTATCCACAAAAAATTAACTTCAGATGACACCCTTTTAATTTTAAGAAAAATGAACTTAAACAATACAAAGGACTTGCTTCAACGTTATGATAGTTCGCAAGGATTAATTTTCTACAAGTGAAGAACACACAGGATAAAAGCACAGTGAAAGTAATGCTGTAAGTTGGGTCGCCTTGCTGTTTGCATATGCACACAATTCACACCATATATGCTTGCAAACACAAGAAAAATTTTATATCAGTGACCTGGATGAATGTAACATTGCCTTTTGAGAGGTGCCTAAGCAATAGTAAAAAAGGATTGAGCATACCCCACTAATAAACTTGTACTGGTGCCCCTTACATAATATTTTAATAAAGCTGTAACATAGCTTCGAAGGAAATGCCTGAACCAGGGAATCAGGACATCAATGAGTGTAACATTGATCCTCGTAGGAATGGCCACAGTGACCTGCCAGTAAAATCTATCAGCAAAGTTCTGACATAACCTTCGATTCGTGTTTTTCGTTTGAGCAAGCTAAAGAATGGGGCTAATCACATCAAAGAAACTCAACCCCTATTGTTTTATGTAACTGTCGGGATTGAGTGTCTCGTGCAACTTTGGTACCTCTGCTCGCAGTGCAGTGAAATTCAACTCCCAATGGTGTGTGATAGTGACCCCTTGGTATCAACAGATGACACCAAGTGATGCTGTTTTCAATCTGCCACATTACTAAATATTTGTGGCTCTGTACATTCCATGTTACAAAAAGGACTATAAAAAAAGAGAAGCATATATGACACAGAGGTTAAATGAACGTTAGCAGTTCACTTGGTCACACCCTGTGCTCATCTATTAACACGGTTTACAGTGAGGAATGGGGCAAGGCATAATAAAGAGACTCATCAGCCACAGGCAAAGTAAAGCAGCACCTATCTAGTGTGCTTTTTCCACCCTCCATTCCATGAACTTCAATTGCTTTCTAGATTTATTTGGGGGCTGAAGGTCTCTCTTGGTTTGCTTGAGGAGGTCCTCCAGTTTGCCCGAGCACGTGCTTGGAAGGAGAGTACACATATACATGTAATTGCCGATCACTATGCACGTAGAGGGGGCATCCCCTCAACTACTGGGTGAGACCCTTCCCCCTTTCTGGCCGTTAGCCATGCGTCCTTGCGCCATTGAACAAGCCTTCCGACAGTGTCCGTCTGGCTCTTTAAAGCCCGCCGATTGTTCATACGACTTCAATGTATACAGGCAATCCAGAGAAGGCAACGAAATATGATCGTCACTTAAAACTGGCACATCTTAGGTTGACGATGCGGCGCAGCTGACGTGAATCGGATACGATCGAAACGCGAAGCGCTCGACGATGTCGTTCGCTCCTGTAACTTCTAGACTGAGGGCCCCCAAGACCTCGACAACAACGAGGAACGAAATGAGCAGCACGCGTTAATTAGCGGTGATAACTTCTACTCTCAGAGTGCGCACCATCGAACTGACGTGTTCCATTCATATAGAATTACCCGATAACGCGCGCGGAATGTAATTGAAGATTAGGACACAGCGTTGTGAACGTCCCTCGCATTACAAGAGGAAGGAAAGATTTCCGCAGCACCAATTCCGTGCTCGGCGTGCACGGAATATTTCGATGTGTGTCACAAGGATAGCGGCGGATGCTTGAAGGAAATGTTTACATCTGACACACAACGCCGCGACGCGCGGTGCAAACATTCGCCCGTCAAAACCAAAGTGCTGTCACTGGACAGTGCGTGCGGTACGCTCGCACAAGTTTACGATTCAAAGCGCTCGGGACGCGGCAATCAAATGCTTCGACACACGCGAGCGGGCCGGATCCGCCGTGTCGCGGAACACTTTACTGCGGAACCTTCTTCAGATTCACCTCAACTGGTACGCATATCCCCAATCGGAAAATAATTCGAGAAACCACCGCGTCTCCTAAAGCAGCAACTGCCAAACTTGGTGCGCTCGTGATGAGGCGGTTGGAGAAGTCGTGACTTCCAATCTCCGCAGACGCGCGAGGTCGTCTACATTGTTACGGCGGAAGGGAAAATTACACGATAATTAAAGCAGCGGAGGCCTTGATGGCCCCATCGCGTGCGGTGCGCAAGAAGCAACGCGTTCACGAGCAGGTGAAAAATACGTGACACAATCGCGCAAGTTTCACAATTTCGAATCCGCTCTCGGGGCAGCGCTTCCTACCTGGCTTCCTTCTGAAGAGGGGCATCGCGTTCCACTGGCATTCGGCCGATCGCAGTCAGGGACGATGTCGCCGTGTCATGTTCCAAGCTTCGGCGATTACGCAGCCCGACTCAATCAACGGTGCCAGCCGACCGCGGTCTAAACCAGCCGATGTGACGACGAAGTGGTAACGCCTTCCTTCGAACGCCTGAAAATACAGATGACAGCGGCCATGACCACTACGAGATATGGGTGTCGAGGTTAAAGAACGTTTTGTTTCGCTTGTTTTCTTCTTTCTTTTAATTGTGGTCAGCTGACTTGCCACGGTGGCGCAACTGAGGACGAGAGTTAGCGCGGATTTTCTTCTTCGTCTTTTTTAATTAGCCTCGAATGTGTGGTTTCGGGACGCGACGTGTGTGCGTTCTCGTGATGGAGTGGGGGCTTGTCTTCGTCATGTGAAATCGCGGTGACGAGTTTTTGAGTTGACGGTTTCGGAATCGTGGTTTGTGCGGCGGCAGCAGGTGCGAAGGCGTGCCTGCCGAACCGCGCATCTGGCGACGTTTGGTCACACGATTTGCTGTGCCCGTAGTGCATTTGTTTGTGAATCGTGCTGCCGGCTTCTCGTGGACCGCTTGCCCATGCGACCGAGTGGGTTTGTAAGGCCTTTGTGGTTATCCGAGTCGTCGCCGCAACCGCTACGGAACCGCCATGAAACCTCTGGACATCGGCGAAGTGCCTGAAGAGCTGAAGACCCGCCCTAAGGCGTTCGTTGCCTTCATCGGTTTAGAACCGCAAGTCAACAACATTCATGCCGCGATCTGGGATGCTTTTTCAAACAATCGCGGACCGGATCGGTCACCACTGAACTTTGTGATCCTGCCAGACAAGCATGTCTTCCCGAAACCCAAGCCCAAGGTATGTATATGCCGAATTCGATGGTATATTTTTCGTCGGTGTGTTCGAGTGGAGGGTGTGTTTTACTTGTTTATGACTTGTTCGTTTCGTTACTTGCGCGATGTTTACTTTGGAGTCAAGTGACATGCCTCCTGCATTGTTTATGACAAGAGGTTTCCGGTATCAAACGACGACAGGTACAGTACGTGACAACCTGGTCTGTACTGGAGATTAGATCGAGGTAGCTGCATGCTGCCGCAGATCAACCCCCCCCCCCCCCCCCAAAAAAAAAAAGGAAATTGTGACATTGTCATTTTTTTTACTTCGATCAGACTGGCTCTTTCTGCAAGGCGGGATACAAAACAATGGCGATTGATAAATTCAATCTCGATCGTGATCGAAAGTGCAGCATGATATTTATCGACATATAACGCGTGCAAATTACTGGCGTGGTGCTTCTGCATGCGCCTGGAGCCTCAGTTGTTGAAATCTTAATGGCACTGAATACAGCCAAGCTAGTATCCCATATTCAAAATGCATGGATATGCAGTCATTCATAATACACACAGTACCTGATTAGTGGTGAACTTTAATAGACGTCGAACTCTGCCCAGGCGGCGCTGCGAAAAACGCCGCCACCAGGTCCCCCTTTGACACGCTGGCCCTAAATGGGTAGTGCAAAGAAAGCCGTCCGCAACCGAACGTGCATAGGATCTCCTCTTTTTTAGTCTTGAAGAGCGGTTTCCCAAATATCAAGGATCTAGCAGGCTTCTTCCTTCAATCCAACCTTGCTTCAGAAAAGTAGCAAGCTCATCAAAACCAACTGCGGGTACAATGCGAGAGGTGTTTAATTTATTTCGGCGTACTGCAACTGGCAATTTAGGTGCAAGCGAGCATCGCATGACATTGAGTCCGAGGTATGCATTCCGATGTGCATTCTGTAATGCCCAAATGCGTTAAACTTGGGCATACAGATGATGTCAAAGCGATGAAGTACATACATGCGCAATCTTTCTTACAATCAGTGGTATGAAGCTCGCTTCATCCGGCACGAATAGCTCTGGCAATTTTCGTCTTTGCAGTTGCATTCTCCATTCATCTCTCGCTTCCTGCGTATTGCATTGTTTTAGTACGCATGCCAGGATGTTCTCATGGCGGTTTTCTTTCATTCGTATATACCGCCAGCGGGAATACATGTGTATCCACTTTATCGGTGTATAATGAAAGGCGACACCGGGGCCTCCGAGATAGCTCCGGCAATCGCGGAGACCAATGGTAA
The DNA here is from genome assembly GCF_043290135.1 of Rhipicephalus microplus. Taxonomy (NCBI): domain Eukaryota; kingdom Metazoa; phylum Arthropoda; class Arachnida; order Ixodida; family Ixodidae; genus Rhipicephalus; species Rhipicephalus microplus. The sequence goes on from NC_134702.1 coordinate 185,813,922, forward strand.
GAAGAACCTGATTGTGGTCGCGATGATTTTTCGATTTACCTGTATGACGTACGTGTTGGCATTTTCTTGTTAAAGCCGGAACTTACAGCCTTCAAAGTGCAAAATGCTGTGTGATTGTTACAACTTCAAATTATCGGTGGTTGTGGCGTGTGGTATGTTTATAGCATGCATCACCTATCTACTGCTTCACGGCGCACACTGTGGTCAGAGGCTCTGTTAAGCTTTATAATTATAGTTACCATGGTTCTTCGTCAAGGCAACTGATTACAAATAATAGGAGACCTTAATTATCACACTTTCTAATGCGACAGCTATGGAGAATGCGAGTATTTTGCTTTCACAACACAATAGAAACGGCCCGTATCCAGCACTCTCACCATTGTGCTTTGCGAAAGCTGCAGAAATTACTAAAGCTGTAATCCTTTACGTCTGTGGCAGTTCAGAATGCAATAGTAGCGTCAACTGGGCTCTTTTTTCGCAGAGCACAGAGTTCTTGCGTCTGCTCTTGTTTTCGCAATCATTCTGGTGAGTGAACCACCAAGTGCTTCACGGCAGTACGGTGACGTGTCCGACTAACGGAGAGAAATAAGTAGCTCTCTTTCTAAGTGTTAAATGTGCAAATGCACTTAATATTTAGCTAAATCGTTGCTTAGAACGTTGTGGTTATACCTGGTTGTGCAGCTAACTGTGCAAGAGAGTCGGGCTTTGCACAGCTCAAAACTGCGTCGACAGGTGGCGCTGCGTGTCCGCAAAACTTCCAAGTCTTACATCTATAGTATTTTTCAGTCTACTTGTGTTGTTATTTTGTATGCCTGCTTTCATGTACCCATGACGGTGATGGAAGTGCTGCTCCAAACTGCTCCAAAAGAGAAATGCTGCTCCATACTGCTCCAAAGTGCAATATTTGCTAGTAATTGTTCCAAACCTGCTCCGAAAGGATGTTGGCAAACTAAAAGAATGAAGTTGAACAATGGGACCATCCTGTCAGTCTAAGTGAAGCCAAAAGCAAGCTGTATGTACTATCAACCTAGTATGCTACCAAATAGCGTAAATTAAGAAAAATCCTAAGGGGTGACACATATCAGGCCATGGTGTCCAATTCATATTTTCAGTATAGGTAGTATTTTTATTTATGTAAGAAATAAATCATGCTTTGAAATGAAATTAAAAAAAAACAAGCATGGGATCTTAGCTTGAGCAATTGCATTTTTCTGTTGAGTCTTCTTTTTTTTCACGTTTTTTCGATTTCTATAGTTTACACAGCTGAGGGTCATTAAACACAGGTACACAGTAAAAGATAAAAATCATTTTAAAAAGTTTATTGCACTATATTTAACTGTTAACACAATTATATCACTTGCTAAAGCTAAATCTCAAGTGGGACACTTGCAAGGGGTGTCCTCAGCCTGAACACCAGAAAAGTCCAAACTCTCTTGACCCTCTGCCCATCCCCCCACCCTTGATTTACGTCAGCTATACTGCTTATACTAGCATATGGCATGTATAATAATAAATATAAATATTTATTAGATGCTTCAGTGATGTTTTAGATTTCAGGAGTCGTAGGAACATGCATCTGCTCCGAAAACACCAATAGCAACCCTAAGCTATAGCTTTTTTTTTCTGCTCCAAAGACACTTGAGCCTGCTCCAAAGCACCATTTTTTATGCTCCATAATCTGCTCCAAGAAGCAAAATGTCGCTTCCGTAACTGTATGGGTTAAAACGACTAACTTTCAGTCATCGGAAGCATTCGTTAACTATACCCGTAGTTATGTATTCATGTTTGTGAGTTTACAACTGGAAATGAAGCGTTTCAGTGTGTACTACAATATTTACACGCAGATTGATCGACTTACTCACAAAAAGGAATTCACTGAAGATATAAGCGTGGGCATACCACCGCAGGCACTCCAAATAATGACAGGCAATCTGCCGCTTTTCATAATGCGAAAATGATACAATTACTGCATACTGCGAGTTGTAACACACGAGTCTTAATCTTGGAAGATTACAAAGGAGCTAGAAAAATAAACTGCGCAAAGCAGTGAGTCAGGTGCAGAAGCTGCCCCTGCACTGGTAGAGTGGTTACAGCTTGCCTACTGACATACAACAAAAAACCCATTTTACCCCCATTTTCGTTTTTCGCTGTTTCACCTGCCAGGTCATGTGACAGAAGAGATATATATGTACTTATCTTTCTTTCGAATAAACTTTAGTTGCGAGTAGGCGCTCTGCCTACTGACATACAACAAAAAACCCATTTTACCCCCATTTTCGTTTTTCGCTGTTTCACCTGCCAGGTCATGTGACAGAAGAGATATATATGTACTTATCTTTCTTTCGAATAAACTTTAGTTGCGAGTAGGCGCTCTTAGTTTGTACAATTTCCTGTTCTAGGGTTTGTGTCTGTGTGCACGCCCTTATTCAGTTAAAAGATGAAGGGTTTTCTATTAGACACATTATAGAGCAAAATAATGGTTTATATGTTAGTAAATTACGCTTTCACAATACCGAAAGCACTACTCTTGCCTAAGATGACACCTGGAAAGTGAGAAGATGCACGAAAGGGAAATGCTAGACCAAGACGTGACTTTGGAAGTTCCTGCATGAACCCTTCAAGATGTCGTAAATTTTGATGGCTTGTGCTGGGGGGGCCTGCGTTGCTCTTGATTGGTAAAAATGAAGTGCATTGTCCTTTGAGGAAACCATTTCTTGAAATGTGTCAAGTTTCACGAAATCTCGTTCACACACTGTAGCCGGAATGTGGAAGAGTGCTTTGAAATCTCTCCTGTCATGCTGACATCAGCGTGTGAAATTTACTGTGAGACCTTGGTCTTAATTTTCTCTTCTATTAATCAATCTATGATGGGTTTCCATAAAATCGTTTGTCCAATCAAATTACTTCACTGTTTCAATTTTGTGACCCTTTAATACCGCTTTGTACATAAGCTTGGAGTTTGTACAAATGATTATGACCATTAAGCAGTGAATATGTCAGAATGATTACTAGACTTTAGTTATTGATGCTTTCTGCAATTGTGTTGCTACGCTTTTTTAAAAGTTAATCATATAAACAAAAACAGGCATGGCTAAGATTCATAGGGTTGAAGTATTTGCTTCATTGATTCCTGTCAGACTTTTGTGTTCCCCATTTTTACGCTCTCAATATCATCCCACAAGTTACCACAAGTAGGCAATCAGTTTGTTGCACTGTTCTGACAGTCATTCCGCAAGTTCTTGCACAGTTGTAGCATTCTCACCAATCTATAGTGTCTTTCTGCCTTTTCATCACTAACGTAGCTGCAATGTGAAGGCTGACTACTGCAAACAGTCCTGTGGGAGTTGGGCATGTTGCGTCGCCTCCGCTCCTGACTGTTGTCAAACATTGGTCGACGTCTTGCAGCACCCGTCGTACGAGTGGTACGAGGAGCGAGGTCTGCTCAAAAGCAACTGGCTCCACAAGCATCTGGCCGAAGTGCCCGCAGTGGCCATTTTGTTCTTCGACATGGACTGGGACGACCCCAACTGGGCCGACAAGCGCAACGACTGCTCGGCCAAAATACGGGCTCTCAGGTATTCCTTTCCCGCACGCTTGCCGCTTACAAAGCTCGAGAGGCAGCGTCTGTTGTATCCTGCTTGTTGTACCCATAGAGTTACCTAAAATTACTAGAGGGAACCCTGGCGCTGCGATCGTTCAGCGACCATAGGAATGATGGGTAGTACACGCCTGGTCTTTGTACTTGCGGGCAGTGAATCGTACTTGTGGCTTGGTTTATTGCTGTGCTTCGGTTTTGCTTTGAAAGAAAGATTCGACCCTTCTGAACTTCATGACTCGATTTGGAAAGGCAAGTCTAAAAAAATAAGATGGTGAAGTGCAACCGCTGAACATTTGCTAATATTTGTTTCGTAAGAAAACAGCTCCAAGCCACACGAACACACACGGAGCCAAAAGCAGGCCAGAAGTACGAATATTAGACAAGTATGTGTACTGCCCATCATTCCCGTTCTCGCTGAAGTGCCGTGTGTTGTAGCTCCCATAGACACTAGTGGCAGAGTTCCCTTTAGTGTATATTAGGAAACTCTATGGTTGTACCCATCCAACTTGTTCTAAGCATGGGAGAGTGATAAATTAGGAGCGAGTGTGCTGTCAGGGTCTCGTGATGAGGAAGCAGAAAGCAGTTGATAAAGATGAAACACTTTATTGAGCGAACTGGTACCTGTAAAGGAAAGATTCAAAGTACAGGCACTATTGCTGTACAGGGATAACAGTGATCATGGACATTGGGTATTCACTCATTAACTCATCCATCAAATTTGTCAGCTTTTATCAACACTTTGTCGCACCTTGCAGTTTTATCACTTGTGCTTGCATTAGCTCTAGAATATACTTGGTTACTCATATCCTGTGCATAATCTTCAAGGGCCAGTAAATAACCTCTTGATTCAATATTCTTTATGGAGAAATAACTGCACACATGCATGATGTGAGCATGCTGTGTCGAGAACTTTGCAAATAAATGATGTAGTAAAGAAGTTACCCGTTAGTGTATCTGCTCCACTACACAAGGTATAGAACAGCCTGCTTTGGCTGTTTTCGGTTTCTCACTCGGCCTTCCCAACCTTCTCGGCAGTAAAGGTAGGTAGGCGTATGCCTTTGTCGTGACTACGCCAACTTCGGTAACGTAACTTGACATCAGTGATTATATCATCGGCACACAGTCAACCGTTGAGTAAGGCTTTCACCGCAGGTCATGCTGATGTGGGGAGGAAGTGTGGTGCGAAGGGCGCATGTCACTGGTGAGGTATGCACCCTTCCCCTAGCAGAGAAGCTTTGAGACAACTCTTCATTGGGGAAGCTTTCGTTGTGGTAGTACTGCTTGTCCTGGTAGCCTTGAGGTTCTACTAAAACGGCAGAGGGCACCACATAAACAAGAAAGTGTCGGTTGTGTGGCCTGAAGCTGCATCATTGCAGTGCCAAGGCACCGTTTCGTAGTGAAAAAGACCATTTGATGAAATTGGTGCTAAGTATTGTTGCCCATGGGCAAGATTACGTCACTATGTAGACGAGGAGAATGAAACAGGTGGTAGACATAGGGACGAGAATTGTTTTTCGAAATGCAGGGGCTGTGCGGTGGGCAGCGCTGCGATATCCATAAAGCGTGATCGCTGAGACCTTCTCCTTGAATTAGGCAGCTTGTTTGGGAGGTGTAAAAACTAAGTGTCAGCCTGTTGGCTTACCTTTAGGAGTGGTCTGGAACAATCGCGCAGTTTCTAAATATTGCGGCACGGCCTGCAACGAGTGATAGTAACAACTTTTTGCGGGTGAAGCCAAATTGCATAAAAATAGAGAAATGAGTGCACATGGCAGTATAGCTAAGCAAGTGAAGCCAAAAGGAGAGTATCGGTCCCGCAAGGTGATTGCCATGCCTCAGCCATTGTGCAGTGCCGTTAAAACTACAGCAGGACAGGCCAACAAATATTCCTGCCTAGTGTGGTGTGCCTTAGAGGTCACCTGTTAGACCGATATTGGGAGTGGAAGAGAAGAGGACTGCTTTACAAATAGTCTTCCTTGCCAAGGCGTAATGCTTTCGGATACTTATTTCGTTGTTGTTGATGAAAAAAGCATTATGCAAGATTGCTGCTTTATCCGTATACTTCTGGGCTCAAGTAATAGACTACACAATAAGAGGAAGACCAAAGGTGTAGTTGTCACCACAATGGAAAGAGGGTGCAGTTGCGGGACTTGTGTCATTAGTGCACATGGTCTTGTGGCTCCGCAGTAGCTGCCGTCTTTGAAGGGGCTTTGCAACTATTTTTCAAATAGCAATGGAATGGATTCACTAAAAGAGCCTATCATCTCATAAATTCACTGCCACAAAATTTTTAGAATTCACCCAGTACGAGCGAAGTTACAAAGATTTGTCGTACACTGCATTAGCATTCTCTCTTCCCGGCGAAAGCACTGAAAGCTATATCGTGAGAGATAGCGGGGGGGGGGGGGGGGAAGGAAACATGTTCGTTGGCCTGAATGACCTTGTGCTCTTTTTTTGTTCTGGGCTTTTCGGTGCGAAAATATGTGGCTCTTCGGTGCGATTGTGCATGCATGTGTGGACTAGTCATGGCCTCCCACGTGACTCCAGTAAGGACTGACATGCTCAAATCAGCCAATGGCTTTGGAGCTTGTATCGTCATTTGTAGAGAGAAAAGAAAGCAATTTATAGCTGACTTTGAGAATTTATTGTGAATTCCGGGTAGCGTCCCATGCTATAATATTTGGCTTGCCTGTTTTCGGGGGCCTCAACTAGTGATCGGCAGCGTTTTATGACCATGCTCAAAAAGTGTTGCAGGGCCCCCTTTAAAACTGAACTGTTGGAACAAGTATGTGATGCTAGTTGCTTTATATGTTTGATGAGTACTTTGTTGGTGTGGGCACTTCGTTTATATTACTTATTTTGTTGTCGTTGTTGTTTCTACCAGGGCAAGCCTACAGGGCAGAAACACCAAGGTGGCCTTGGTCCTGGTGCAGAACAACCTCTCCATACCAGTCGGTGAGTGTCATTTACATCTGACTGCTGTGTGTCGGTCGTCAAGTTGGTCGCACTATTTTTGGTAGTGGCAAACTTTCCAGCCAGTGACAGTGCTTCATTTAGCAATAAGGCATTGGAGGCGTAGCTGATGTTTGTGCCGTAGCAGGTTGCCGTTAGGTCTAAAAATCTTCAAACACTGATGTCTTGGGCCATTTGGTTTGGATCCTTGACAGTTTCACAGCTCCAGAAATTGTGGTGACATAATCACTTTTCATGGCATTCCTTATTAGTTAATGATGAATAAAAATGTTAATTTTTTTTTCTGATGCTGTGGTTCAATGCAAAGAGCACCATCTTCAGCTACATGTGTAAAAAAGCTGGCCCTTCGGAGTAGTCCAAAGGGCCAGCTTCACACTAGGGATCTTTTTCGGCTTTGAAAAATCCTTCGACTTTGTAGAACAGGAGCTTCTTATTCAGAAATTACCTCTTTATGGCTTCCGTGGTGGGGTGTTGTCTCTGATAAAAAACTATTTACCTGACGGGTCACAGTACACAGTTATCAATAACTTTAAATCTGCAACCCACCTTACAAAATATGGAGTACCTCAAGGGTCTATTGTTGGACCGGTTCTGTTTTTAATTTGTATAAATGACATTGTTAATATAGAAGGATGCAAAAATAGAGTACTATACGCAGATGACATGACTGTTCTTTTTCCTGGGATTGATTTGAATGACACCTTTATGCAGGCGAATATATGGTTACAAAACTTAACTCTTGGTTAGACACTAACAAACTTTCAACTTAATACAATGAAAACACAATTCGTCTTATTCAAAGCCAAGGAATATCAACGAGCCCCACCACTAATATTTGAGGGAACGCTTCTACATCAGACATGAACCATCAGATTTCTAGGGGTATTATTTCACGATAATCTCTCATGCACGCTACATGTGGATTTATTAAGGAGGAATGTCTGTAAAGCAATCAGGTTACTTAATAAATTAAGGCACTTTCTACCACCTCACGCGAAACGACAGCTTTAATATGCTGTGGTGTGGTCTACAACCACTGAGACGAACTTAAGTTCACCTTTATCGTTACAAAAGTGGGCAATGCGAGCAGTTGGAAATATTCCATATGCTGTGAGTACTACTCCATACATACTTAAGTTACTATACGATATTGCCAATAAAGCACCTACTTAAATTATGGTTGTTACTGGAGGTAATGTGCCAGTATACAAGTAATAAAACTGTTTTTGTGGGAAAATATCATATCAAACAAACTCCCTATGAACTACGTAAGAAAGAAATTGTCAAATCCCAATCACGAACAAACTACGGCTTACAAAAAATGACAACATTAATACCTGACATTTTAAACGAATACCCAGGTGTAATAAACTTACTGCAAAATAGAATCTCTTCAACTCAATTCAAAAAGCAAGTAAAAAATTATTGTTTTTTCAGTTTTAAAGGAACACTGACATCAAATTTCAATATCAAGATGTACCTATCATTCGATTGCTTGGTATGCATAGGTCTTCTTGGCCAAGTTTGAATGGCATCCATCGCGTGGAAGTTATTTCAATTGGACGTCAAACAGCGTAGAGAAGCTAAGGAGAGAAAACAGAAAATAGACTGCCCTGCGACATCGACACTAGTGCTACGTGTTTGGTGTGATACATTCCACAAATACCATCCTGAGTGACGATACGCTAGTAACAATGACGCCGACGATCTGAGTGTGTTTGGAGCCAACTCCCGGCCATGCCCTCACTAATGGCTCTCCTTGCTGTGTTGAAGCGTGCGTGTGATTTATCGTGCCGCATTTACTGATTTGACGTGTGCTCAGCATAAGTATGATCATTCAGAGTGACAACACGTGCCACAATGTCGGGGAATGGCTGCGCAGTGAGAACCTGCATGTCGAGGCGTGGAAAAAGCGGAAATTGCGTGGCATTTCATGCCTTTCCAAGCCACAAACCTACACGCAGCCAGTGGGGTGACTTCGTACGCGCGGATGGAGAAAGGGACTGTGTCTAAAAAGAACACCCGCATTTGCTCACTTCACTTTGCACTGAGCCGCTACAGAGTAAATTCTGTGTTGGGGAACGAGTTGGGTTTCAATGGCAGCACGAGGCCCCTTCTCGAGGCTGGGGCTAAACGGAGAGGGGAAGAACGAGTTGGCGCTGCTTAACCTAGCTAGAGGAAAACGCATAGAGGGGCTTTAGTCTACATCATCAAAGACACAGCTGGACTGACTGCACGTGCGCTCCAAGCAGACAAAATGCCAGTGTGCGTGACGTCATCAATTTTTGTGAAAGCAGCATCAGCTGTGCAGCGGCCTTGACGTGGCCGCGAGTTAGCGCTGACAGCACTACAATTTACCGGGCTTTCGACCCAATTTTAATCACGTACAATAGTGGATATATTAATCAATATTACAGATATTCATTCGTACCTCGTATGCGTTTTAGGTTGCGAATCGCTACTAGGGGGTCGATAGCTACTCGGCGCAAAAATGTTGACATAAGTAAATTTGATGTCAGTGCTCCTTTAAGATGTAGTGCTCAGTTATGTATTGAACTATTGTGAAATGCCTAGCAATGTATATTGTAAAATCCTTTTTTTAAACAGATACTGCCACATTTGCACAACTGTCTTGTTGGTCTTTTTTTTTTCTGTTGTGTTTTCGTCTCAAAGCTACAAGAGCAGTTTCTTTTTATTTTTTTCTATTATATCATAAAGTGCTATTGCGGTTATGTTAAATTGTGAACGACATCACGCACTGCTGTAATTGTTGTCTCCGTGATGTAGCCTAGACAGGCATCTTTCGGGCCTTTTGCTACATCTCCTAAGACAATTGTAAATTTGTCCTGAGTAAAGTCTGAATGAATGAATGAATGAAAAAAGTTATTGATTCATGCTAGTTACAGTGAAAACTGCCGTTGTTTGCCTAAGCACTGGGATAATGATGTAACATAGTCTGGTTGCTTGCCATGTTGGTGTTGTGTCCATAATTTTCATGTCAATCAAAACATTTGTCACAATTGTTTTTTACCTAACCAGTGATGATCCAGTGATCTGGAGAAATTCGATGTCAATTTTCTAGGAAATTGATGGCACAGGTATGATTAAACCCTTTTCATGCAGTTTTGCATAAACCTGGCTTTATACCACGAGAAATTATTTTATGTAATCAATTGTGAGTTTATAAAAAAAAAAAGTGAACTCAATGTGTGGTACAGTGGTAACACACTATGATACAATATAATACAGTAGAACCAGAGTCCTTCAATACATTTACTGGTCCTGGAGCTTCGCCGTAACTCTATGGGAGAGCTTTGCACGCTGCGAGTGGAGGCTGCTGGGTGGTGCTGCATCCTCACGTGCGGCATCACGCAGACCGGAGCGAAGTGGGCGGGTGGTGCAGCTATGGGGTCAATGCATAATATTGTGGCGTGTCATTGCGCAGTTTCACCGTACGATTACTATTGTGCATAGTGTGCTGTGCCTGAAAATCGAGAAGAATGCTGTATAACGCAGTGTACCTGGTTGTTGATTCAGTGGCAAGGGAAATGATGAAAAGGTCTCACTGCCTAGAGGCAGTGAACGGCAGGAAAAGTGGAAGCACATAGTACGGTTATAAGAAACTAGTGGTTTCACGTTTCATTCTCCGAAAGAGCGCATGTGGGAAAAGCACTTGAGAGTTAAAGCGTTAGCGTGGACTAGTGACTACCAGGAGGTGTTGTTGTCAAGTCACCTCACGATGCTCTGAAACTTTGCTGGATTTAGTGCCAAGGATTTTCCACGGTCTCCCGACGTATTCTTATAATGCAAAAAGGTCCTGAGCTCATTCGCCTACCAAGCGATGCCGGGAACCGTCAGGTGAGCTGGAGACTGTTGAGGCTGCACTGTACAAGAGCTCTCTTGCCACAGCTGCCATGAATAATGACATAGTTAATGAAGGTGATCATACAGGCTGTTGCAAGACAGGAATAGAGAAGCTCGGTGAGTGAAATACTCGCCGTTATCCTTTAAACAGGCACTGGAATGGTTCAAAGTGTAGAGGCAACATACCAAACAGAAGTAACTACACGCAGCTCGTTACAGTTGAAAAATTTAAAGCCCGCATCTGTTGCATGCAGCAGAGACTTCAGCGCTACTAATAGATGTTTGCTAGGGTGATGGGGCAAGAGCGGTTGCACGACAATGCTGTACAATACTTGCGCAAGCTGTAAAAAGCGTGAAAAGTGAATTTTCGATACAATGTGTCATGAGCATGAGCAAATAGCCTTTTTTGTGTCGCATGTCGACCCCGCCGGCGCATGACGCAGTGTGTCAATTTCTACATTTGAGGAGGAATGTAAGGCTTTTGCCTTAGCAGTAGAAACAATAAAGAAAGGCAGAGGCAAAATACAGCATCAGTAAGCTACAGAGCAAAGTAAAGAACTGGGAATCTACATTGCATGGCCAAGTGAACTTGGAATGCGCTACAGCACCGTAGGGATAAATCAACGCAATACAAGACACGAGAACAAAGCAATAGTCATGTGATGTATTGCTTGATCCTCATCTCTTGCTAAATTCAAAGCGCTGATTCATTCATACTGGATGTTGATTTAATAAATACAAGGCAATTTTAAGATGTATATGTGTATATAGAAACACTGATATATAGCCTAAAATGTTGATTATGCGCAGTCAAAAGTTGTAACCACTGCACTTCCATGATGCGGTAAAAACCACCGGAGTTGTTGAAGAACTCTGTATGTTTACAAATTTTCACTAGACTTCCAGGAAACACTAAAAGAAGCATGCTATTATAGCAGTAGCATATCTTATATAGTAGAACTAGCATGCCATCAAATTTCGAGCTTCAAGGCCACATTGCACGCTAAATTTTACTGTATTAAAGCTTCCTCGAATTTCCTTGAAGGTAACACCACTCTGAAGACGTATTGAGCCCTCACAGCTACATTTAATCACATTTGGCAGCTCCGTCGCGTGCTGTACATTTGTAGCACTGCAGCCGCTCCGATGCCCCACCGGGGGTGATGGTGCCCTTAGTGGTTGCTCCTGTCCCTATATCAAACTTTCGTCGAAGCTTCCTCAGAGTAAATGTATTAAAGGACTCTGGTAGAACCTCCTGAATACTTTTTTCGCTACCTTGAAAAATAAATAAATAAAGTGAAAATGCAATAGCCAGGAAACATGTAGTTTGAACGTGTCAGAATGGTTAGCCAAAAAAAAAAAAAAGCAATCGAAATAGAACAGCTATATTGTGAATGCGTAGCTAATATGTTTGAAATGTTGCTGGGAGTTATTCTTGCAATCACATGCTAGAAAACAAGGTTTGTGAGCACTTGTACAAATCGGGCACTTCTCCCCATCCGGCTTGAACTAAATCAATAGTTTGTGCATGTTTGATAGCATGTGACATGACAGTGATGCATTAAATGATATTTTATTGAGATGTTGAACCTCGTAAGCCAATCACTCGAATTTATTACACTATCCCAATGCTGGAGTGTCTTTCACATTATACATTGTCCAGTGGTATGATCAGCCAGTTTCCCCTCTGGCCCTGTGCATGTCCTGCCAGGAGACAATATGCTGGCCACGGAACGGGCGCACGCCTTGTGCAATGCTTGCGAGATTCCTCCAAAAGCCCTCTTTGTGCTCCCCTACTCAGACCACCTGTTTGGCTTCATTCTGAGGTGAGCCACTTTTTGGTAGTGCCATGTTCATACCACTCTAGCTTTGATGAATGCGTAGATTCTGATAAGGGGGACATATGTCTTTAGATGGAAATAATGCAACTGTCTTTTGCCCTGATCAAGATGTATTTCGTGATAGTGGCTCTGGACTTGGGTTTTCCTTGATGGCCCACTGGTAGTTCCATATTGGACAGTGCTTAATATCGAATTTAATGCCGTGATTCTATTGTGGAGAACATGAGTATCAGTGTTCGTCCTTGGAGTTTAGAGCATTGTCATTTGACCTCTGAGCATAGCCAGTGCTTCTGGCATTGCTCCTTGTATGTCTCTAATAATAATAATAATAACAATAATAATAATAATGTAGGCATATGTTATGCACTTCATCCTTGTATGAGCAGCAGTCAATCATCATCATCTGTTGTGGCTGATAATCATCATCGTTTTTGTGTGTGCACTTCTTAACTGGATCTGTGTTGTTTGTTCGCGGCCAAATGTCGTAACAACAGAGTCGTTATGCGTGGTGTAGGTGTGGGGTTTTTCAGCAATGATAGTTTTTCAGTTTTTCTTTGTTGTATTTTTTCTTACCTTATGCATAGGCTAGCATTAATATCAGTCTTCATGATATTGTTACATAGAGTGAGACAGGACGTGACTATTTGCCAATGTATTTACACCGATAAAATCGGAGCGCAGCACACAGAGAGAGCAAACCAGTCCTCTTCTTCGTCTTCTGTCCACAGAATGGTTCACCCTTCATGTCATAGCTACGTAGCATTACTCCCGGTTGTAAAAGCACCGGCTCGGTGCACGTTATACGTGTTCTTCAGAAGGGGGGTAGTATGGTTTCAACCTACTGACATTGACTATGTCACTAGGGGGGTTTGCAGACAGGTTAGTCCCGGAGACTAGAATGACCTCACGGGTAACGTCGTATAATAACGTAAGGTTCCTTGTACTGAGATAGTAACTTCTTTGACGATCCAACACGACGAACTCGGCACCAGAGAAGAACTAGAGAACCAGGTGAGAAGTCAGCGTCGACATGCTTGCTGTCGTAGAGAGCCTTCTGGGTTGCTTGTGAAGCCAACAGCATAGAGCGGGCAATCTGACGTGCGTGGTCGGCACAAGTGATAGCGTCACGTGCTTATTCACTCGGCGGAGGTGTAGTAGTCATTAGTAGGGTGTCCATTGGTATGGTCGAATTACGGCCATACAGCATATAAAAACATGAATAACCTGCGGTATCATGACGAGATGAATTGTAGGTGAACGTCACGTGAGGTAGCGCTAGATCCCAGTCATGGTGGTCAGATGAGACATACATCGAGAGCATGTCCGTGAGGGTGCGATTTAGGCGTTCGGAAAGGCAATTTATTTGAGGATGGTAGGAAGTGGTCAGTTTGTGCTGCATTGAGGGAGAGTGCAAAAGGTCGTTGAGTATGCGTGACAAAAATGCGTGTCCACGATCGGTGAGCAATTGCCGAGGAGTGCCATGGTTTAGAATTACATCGTGGAGCAAAAAGTTGGCAATGTCAGTAGTAGTGCTGGTGGGGAGCGCTCTAATGATGGCATACCTGGTCGCATGGTCTATAGCAACGGCGACCCACTTGTTCCCAGAGTTTGATTCAGGGAATGGTCCGGGGTTCACTCCCACCAACACGGAAGAAAGGTTCGGTAGGGATGGAGATCGGGTGAAGGAGTCCAGCAGGGGGTGCGGCAGGTTGTTTTCGACGTTGGCATTTATCGCAGGAGGCCACGTAATGCCGAACAAACCGCGCGAGACGACGCCAAAAGAAGCGGTGCCGGACGCGGTCGTACGTGCGAGATACGCCCAAGTGGCCGGCAGTTCATTTGTCGTGAAGCTCATGCAACACCGCTGAACGGAGATGGTTAGGCACGACTTCAAGTAGCTCAGGGCTCTGGCTGGACGCTATGACGGTACAGCGTGCCATTTAGGAGGACGAATGTGCGGAGTGACACGTCGTTAGAGTGACATTCTAGACGGGCAATGAGTTAACGCAAGGAAAGATTGCGACGCTGTTCGTCACCAATCTGACGAAACCTAGACATGGACATGACGCTGGTGCCAGGCTCGCTGACTGATTCATCTGCTTGGTCAACAAGGTGCTTGGTCAACAAGGACAAGCAATCAGCATCCAGATGGAGGCCTCCAGACTTGTAGGCAACTGAGTAGGAGTACTCTTGAAGGAGCAACGCCCAATGACGAAGTCGTCCAGAACTGTCTTTCAGTGAAGAAAGCCTAAAGGGGGCGTGATGATCTGTGACGACAAGGAATGTGCGGCCATACAAGTAAGGACAAAATTTGGTGGAAACCGCCCAGACAAGAGCAAGGCGTTCTCGTTCTGTTATAGAGTAGTTACGCTCAGACTTTGAAAGGATATGACTTGCATATTGCCACCCACACGTAGTGGGTCGACAGCAAGAGCGGCTCTCAATCTGAAGGAAAAAGAGGTCGCGTGTTTCTTCTCGACTCGAGAGCCAGCCACGCCTGACGCATCGTCTTGAAGCTAGCTACTCGGTGGTCTAATAAACCCCCAGTACTTTTGATTCCTCGTGACAAACTGGTGGAGGTGCTGGGTAGTCTCACAGATGCTGCAGACCCCCCCAGGAAGCACACGATCCTCTTTTTCTTCGGATTGAGAACAGCTCTTGCTGTCGACCCACTACGTGTGGGTGGCTTCGCAAGTTGCTCTAAGATCCGTCAGACATCCATCACTCAGCACAGGATCATCATGTACTAGGACGCACACCCAATACACCAGCACCCATACCGCGTGTCGGCTAAAGAACGTGAAGCGATATGTACGCAAGTCCGCGAGATGCTTGACGATGGCGTTATCGAACCATCCAACAGCCCATGGTCATCTCCAGTCGTGCTTGTCAAAAAAAAAAGGACGGGTCGCTACGCTTCTGCGTCGACTAACGAAAGCTTAACAACATGACCAAAAAGGATGTGTACCCGCTGCCGCGTATCGACGATTCGCTGGATAGACTTCGTCGTGCCCATTATTTCACTTCTCTCGATCTCAGAAGCGGGTACTGGCAAATCGAGGTAGATCAGCGAGACCACGAGACGACAGCCTTTGTGACTCCAGACGGCCTATTCCAATTTCGAGTGCTCCCTTTCGGCTTGTGTTCAGGGCCGGCAACTTTCCAGCGAATGATGGACACTGTCCTCACAGGGCTCAAGTGGCAAACTTGTCTTGTCTACCTTGATGATGTGGTGGTCTTCGCTGCCACATTCGAGCAGCACCTTCACCGCCTGCGCAGCATGCTGGAGGCTATCAGATCGGCGGACACACCCATGCGTCAAACACACAGCGCTCACTTCCAACTGATTTATTCATAGCTCGAAGGCTTGAATATATACAGGACACATTGTGCGCACACACACCAAAGAAGTGATCTTTCTTTTTCATTGAAAAAAAATAAAGATCACTGTGTAAGCGCCCCTTCAATTTCGTTGTTACCAAGCCAACTTCAGTTTATCGCTCCAAGGCTATGACATTGATTAACTGTACGTTTTGATAATGTATGCTGTTGGCCTTCTTTGGTGTGTGTGCGCACAATGTGTCCTGTATATATTCAAGCCTTCGAGCTATGAATAAATCAGTTGGAAGTGAGCGCTGTGGGTTTGATGCATGGGTGTGTGCGTGTGTGAGTGATCGTGTCAAGTTTTCGCGTTCGAATGAACTTTTCGAAATGCTCTACCAACTAGCCCAACAACAAGTTCTCCTAGATCGGTGGACGTCACACTAAAGCCACAGAAGTGCCACGTCAGCTATGAATAACTAAAATTTCTTGGACATGTAGTTAGCGCCGAAGGAGTCCGGCCCGATGTGGACAAGCTTGCCGCTGTTGCCGAATTACCAGCTCCTGTCGATAAGAAAGCCGTCCGGCGCTTCATTGGTTTGTGCGCCTCCTATCGCCGGGTCATTCACGGCTTTTCACAGAGAGCGGAACCTCTGACTCTGTCTCACAAGGGACGACACGCCGTTTGTCTGGGAAAACGAGCAACAAGCAGCTTTTGATGAACTGCGACAGCGCATGCAATCGGCGCCCGTTCTCGCTCATTTCGACGATGATGCTGACACGAGGTCCATACTGACGCTGGTAACGTTGGGCTCGGTGCAGTGCTTGTTCAGAGTCAAGAGGACATCGAAAGAATGATAGCCTATGCCAGCCGCTCTCTATCTCGTGCCGAGGCGAATTATTCCACTACGGAGAAAGAGTGCCTTGCTGTCGTGTGGGCAATAACCAAGTTTCGCCCGTACCTATATGGTCGTGCCTTCAAGATAGTGACGCACCACCACGCCCTCTGTTGGTTGGCAAGCCTGCGCGACCCTTCAGTACGGCTAGCAAGGTGGAGCTTGTGGCTGCAGGAATTTGACGTCACTATCGTCCATAAATCCGGCCGTAAGCATGAAGACGCTGACACACTGTCACGCGCACCCCTTCATTTAGTCAGTCAGGAAGCGGAGGAAGACGAAGGCTTCCTGGGCGTCATTAGCTCATCAGACTTGAGCAAACGGCAGCGAGATGACGCAGAGATTCCTCCGATCATCGATTATTTAGAGGGCCAGGGCTTATTCATACCACGTCATTTATCCCGCTTGTTGACGTCGTTCTGCCTTCGAGACAGTGTGCTGTACCAGAAGAACGTTCGTTCGAACAACCGAGCTTACCTCCTGGTGGTTCCTCGAGATACGCGAGACGACGTCCTCTTCGCTTGCCATGACGAACCCACATCCAATCGTCTGGGCTACTCACGGACATTTGCCACAGTGAGCGAGAGGTACTATTGGCCAAGACTTTTGGCAAGCGTCAAGAAGTACGTCAAGAGCTGTCAGGAATGTCAGCGCCGCAAGCAACCGTCTGTTAAGCCAGCTGGTTTGCTTCAGTCCATAGAAGCATCTTGCACGCCGTTCGACCAAGTAGGCATGGACATTCTCGGGCCATTTCTCCTGTCTGCGGACAGCAACAAATAGGTGATTGTCGCGACTGACTATTTGACACGCCATGCTGAGACGCAGGCGATCCCACGAGCCACGGCTTCTGAGGTAGCACAATTTTTCATGCGCCACATCGTGTTACAACACAGTGCTCCTTCCAGTATAATAATAAACAGAGGGACGGCAATCGCGGCGCAGCTTATGGACAAAGTTTTCAAACTGAGCAACACCAGACACCGAAAGACAACTGCGTACCACCCGCAAACCAACGGACTTACTGAGCGACTGAATAAGACATTCAAAGACATTATCTCAATGTACATTGACGTACAGCATAAAACATGGGACCGGATCTTACCGTACGTGACCTTCGCGTATAATACCGCGGTGCAAGAGACCACGCGATTCACGCCATTTCAGCTTCTCTACGACCGCGAAGTGCAGACCATGCTGGACTCTATGCTACCGTGTCAAGACGAAGATAAGTTGGAAACTGACGCCGAAGAAGCAGAGCGTGCTGAGGAAGCCCGGCAGCTCGCGCGTCTACACATCGGCCAGCAACAGCAGGCAGACGCACGGCGCTACAACACCCGCCACAGTGAAGTGTTTTATAACCCCGGTGACCAAGTTTGGGTGTGGACGCTCGTCCGCCGCCGTGGCCTTAGTGAAAAGTTACTGAGTTGGTACTTTGGCCCATATAAAGTGCTATGCCGCGTCAGTGACGTGAACTACGAAGTGTTTCCGGACTCAACACCATAGACACGAAGCAGGACACGACCGAGGCTGGACGTCGTTCCTGTGTTGCGCATGAAACCATTTGTTGCGCGTTGTTTGTGACTTTTTCTTTGCCGTACACTGTTTTTTGTGTTATTTATTTATTTTTGTGGACTTGCTTCTTCGTTCATTGATTTTTTCTATATTGGCACGCTCTTTAATTTCTACATTTAGTTGATCTGATTTTCCAATTTCTTTTCGCGTGCCTATGTCGTAACATTGGGGTGGTGCTATGTACTTTTTTTTCCCTCTTTTGGGACTTTTTTTTTTTCTTTTCGAAAGGGAGGAAAATGCCATCCACATGTAGTGGGTCGACAGCGAGAGCGGCTCTCAATCTGAAGGAAAAAGAGGATGGCGTGCTTCTTCTCAACTCGAAAGCCAGCCACGCCTGACGCATCGTCCTAGAGCTAGCTACTCGGTGGTCTAACAAACCCCCAGTACTTGTGATTCCTCGTGACAATATGCAATTACACGATCAGTTCCCCGCTGAGTTTGGGCCAAACTGCGCCGATGCCGTGACTGCTAGGGTCTGTGCGCACTTCTGTAGGAACATCTGGGTTGAAATGTGCAAGTATCGGTGGTGTCGTTAGAGCAGTGATTAGTCGAGAGAAAGTGATAGCTTGAAGAGGACCCCAACCAAACGGGACGTCGTGTTTGAGAAGGTCTGTGGTGGACATACTGGTCCTTCCCTGCACCCATCACGAAGCTCCGCAACGGCCGCATCATCACGGGTCCTACCATGTCACAAGTTCAAGGAACATCGTCTTCACCACCCGCCTCTTCTGTGTTTCCTACCTATGTCGTCCTGCCTCCTGCTGGTGATCCTGGCGTATTTTCCAGACAGGATGGCCTTGACGTTGACAAGTGGCTCAACAAGTATGAACGGATCAGCGCCGGCTTTAAGTGGGACCCGACACTCATGCTTGCCAATATGCTTTTTTACCTTCATAGCCCTTCAAGGGTGTGTTTCGAGACACACGAAGCCGACATTATCTGCTGGGAGACTTTCAAGGAGAAGCTATGTGACCTTTTTGGGAACACCGCTGCACAACAGATAACTGGGCGAAATTGGTTACTCGGGCACAGATGTCTACAGAATCCCACATCGCGTATATTCACGACGTCATCGCCCTTTGCCGCCAAGTAGACGAACACATGCCCGAGCCTGAGAAGGTATAAAATGTGCTCAAAGGCATCGCCGACGATGCCTTCAGCTGGCTTGTCTACACTAACGTCACCACAATCGATGAAATCATCAAAAACTGCCGGCGGTTTGAACACGCCAAGAGCCGCCGTATCACGCAGAGATTCACACGACTGCCCAACATGGCTGCAACTTCATTGTGTGAAGCCGCTCGCCAGCCACTCACCTACGACCACGTCACCCGAATCGTTCGTCGGGAGCTTAAAGCTGCCTGTCCAGCTCCCATTCAACAGCCTGTTTTTACAAGAAAAGCCCCTGACCCATCACAACCATCAGTAGTCTTAATTCAAGCTGTGGGAAGGCAGGAGTTCGCTAATCTTAGTCTTCCGTGAGCGTGTCCCGTGATTCACCCTGAAGTACGCCCATACCCCTCAGGTAACGCTCGCCGATCTCCTTCCAGAATTTTACGCATTGGTGAACCCCCTCACGACCAGCCTATCTGCTTTTCCTGTCATCAACCTGGACATATTGCTTGTTATTGCCGTCGCCGCTGATTCAACCCACCACGTCAGAGCTACCCTACTTATATGCGCCCTAGCACTTCTGGACGTCCAGCCGCTACACCGTCTAACTTTTACTCGCCCCCTCCTCACGAACCTCTCCCCACTGACGCGACGCCCCTTCTTCCGGTCGCCGCTACGCTGCCAATCCCGCTTTCCGCTGCCTCGGCGCTTTTCTTCGTCGAGCTTCTCTGGACGATTGCAGCAGGAAAACTAGATATTGCAGCCTATGGAGGTGAAGCTGCAATACCGACGATGCCCGGGAACCCTCTAACTGATGCTACCCTGCACCTCCACCACAAGTATATTACATAAAATGAGACGGGACGTAACTATTAGCCAGTGTATTTACACCGATAAAATTGGAGTGCAGCACACAGAGCGAGCAAACCAGTCCTCTTTTTCGTCTTCTGTCCACAGAATGGTTCACCCTTCACGCGATAGCTACGTAGCAATATGACCAAAATAAAAAGTGTATTTCAGGACAGTTCTAAACAATACGTGTAATTAATTTTTCATAAATATTGAATTGGATTTTTCTTCACAGTCTGTGAAATTCACACAACCGTACGCCACTGTTGAGGCGTGAAGGAACCAAGCTTCTTTTCTTTCATTTTTCCCCAAAAGTGAAGGATACACACCCATAAAAAAAATACCAATCCATTAACTTTGTGTGCAACAGTGGGACATCTACGTCCTGCTTTTCCATCTGCAGGAAAACTTTTTCTTTCCAATCACGCGTTAGAGTTAGCACAATACTGAGCTACTCGTACGTTACCCGAGTCTCCATAACCTCAAGGAAAACTTTACCGTGCTTTCGAAGGGCGGATGTATTGTTACAGTGGCGTTAAATTTCGGTAAAGTTTTTTATTATAGATACTGAATTTTTTTTCTTTTTAGATTGATAGAACTTAACAGTAAAAATGCCGGAGAATTACCTAATTTCCTGGTTTCTCAGACAGGTGACTTTAGCCTCTAGTCATCATGTGTTTCGTAAACTTGCTCCAACAGCTTGACTGATGAATGCATTGGAATGATTCCCTGCGAAATTGTAACTTGTAAAATAATCCCTCAGCGCAATAGTGGATATCGGTGCACGGAATGTTTCTGGATATCGTATACCTCTTGAAAAGTTTGGCGATATTCAGGAACAACAACTGTACCTAATAATTTTGACAGAAAAAAAAAACAGGTTGGTGCATGCAATGAAGTAAGCTTTACAGGAGCAAACAGTGCTATGAAGCTCATGAGAGGCGCATCTGTAGGTGTTCTACTGGTGGAATGAGGTCCACACAACTTTCCTCCGCACAACTTGAGAAGTGACACTCAGTAGTACCCCTTGCTCTATCCATTTCATCCCAAATACCTGGTAATGCAATCGCGAGGTAGTGCCTTCATGAGACAGGGGGACAGTGTTTTCCACTTTTTTTTTTAGAACACACTCACGAGCTTTTTTCAGTAAACTACTGGCTTGTTTTTGATGAAGTATGTTTCAAGCTACTGCTTCATAGTATATACGACTACGCCACATCCTGTTTGTTATCATCGCTACAAAATAAAGGTGAACCTACAAAGGTAGGCTTGTGTGAATATTTGAAGCATCGAATAATTCAGTATTCGACTTCGCTTCGATTCGAGTTGTAAAAAATTGAAAATTTCAAAATATTTGCAATAAACGAATAAATGTGTACTAATCCGCATGCAACCACCTGTAAAGGTGGTTTCACTGCTGTGTAGAAGTGCTGAGCCGTGAAAGCATTCAATAAAGAAAAATTCGCTTTGCCGCAAAGCCTTCTTCAAACTTAAAGTGGCTCTTCAACACTCACTGAGCATGGTCAGAAAAAGCTGCCGATTGGTTGTCGAGGCCGACTGCTTGTCCACGAGTACGTGCGCTATCGCACTGAAAGGCCGCGTGTCGGATTAAAAAATAAGAGAGGTTAGTTAGGTCATGATAAATATGCCCATTTTTCTTTATATGTCATATATATTATTCCAATTCAGTTTGAAATTATTCGACCAATATCACTATTTGCTTCGAATTCACTTCCAACCTAATATTCACTATACGCACAAGCCTATACAAAGGGTTATGAGATTTATTCCACTTTTGAGGTTAGCATATTTACCAATAATTTCTTTTTAGTCGATCAAGTGCTTTTTTTATAGTTCTGTTATTTCCTGAGTTTCTTTTGTAGTTCTACTATCTTTGCTTATTTGGAACCCTAGAAAAAAATAAAACATTCTGCAATGCTGATTAATTCATTGTTTTGTTTTAACGACATCACATGTTTCTGTGCTATTATAACTGTAGTTCATCTTTCTGTATATGTATAAAAAACCAGCCTTTTTGGTTTGTTTTTCCACTCTTTCACGCATTCAGCTGTTTAAGTAGTGTAGTCTTCAGTAGGTTGCCTTTGTTCTTCTAATTTTCACCGGCACATCTTTACCTTTTTTGTGGCGTGACGTCACATATCACCTGGGCATCCAGTACGGGCATCGCTGTGCGGCCTATCACGTGGTTCTCAACCTATATGTACATGTGTGTTCTGTAATAAACTTATCATTTGTTCTTGAAATTCTGTTGATTCCTCACGTTATAACACTGGCAACGAGGGTGGGACCCACCCCCCATTCTAGCACAGTACGAAGGCAGTATCACGGATAACCAACAACTGACAGCCTCAAAGCAAAATCAACGGCGTTCCTGGCTCGAACTGATGGAACTCGGTGGCTGCGAACTTCGCCGAGGATTAACGTCTTCGCCCGAAGAGCAACTGACCAATAAGTACACTGCACCTTGTCTGAACGATGGCGCGACTAGAAAAGCTAGACGAGTTCGACAAGAAGGATCAAAACTTTGAATCTTTTTGGGAACTTTTTCAAGCATTTCGTACCGCTAATCACATCAAAATGGAAAAGAAGCTCGCAGTATTCTTGAGTGTGATAGGATCGTGAACATACGAGGTGCTCAAGTTTGGTAGTACCCGCTGTTCCTGAAGACAAGACCTTTGAAGAGGTCACAGTGCTGTTGAAGAAGCTCTATAGCCCACAGTGCTCGGTCATTGCCGAATGTTGCAAATTCAACAATCGAGCACAAGAGGAACAGGAAAGCGTTGAGGGCTTGATAGTTGCCTTGAAGCATTTAGCAAGGAAGTGCAACTTCGGCCAGTTCCTACAATATGCGCTGTGAGACCGAATAGTGGCAGGCATAAGAGGCGAAGAAACGCAAGTTGCATTATTTGCGGAAGAAGATATAACCTTCGAGAAGGCGTGCAAGATAACCCTGGATAGAGAGCAGGCCGCGCGACAGACAGCATTACTGCATGCCGATGGCAAGGAAGCGGCGGTGCATGCCATAGCGATAAGACGCCCAGGAGGCGAAAAGAAAGGGAAGCTTCGGAGGTTCGAAGAAGATAAGCTGCTGCGCGAATGCAAAGATAGGCAATTACGCTGGGAGGATATAATTATAAACAAAAACACCGAAAGGGAAAAAATTTTGAGGTGGCTGATGCTCTGTCTCAACTTCCACGGCCTATTGTAGCTGTCGCCTTCCGAATGTTTTTTGCTCTTTGACAGCATGCCCCTCAGTTCGGATAAGGTGGGGAGAGCCACATTACACGATCCCACTCTATCTCGCGCGACGCACTTCATAATAAATGGCTGGCCCTCAGAGTGCTCCGAAGCATTTAGACCATTTCATTTGCGGTGCGACGAGCTATTAGTAGAGCAAGACTGCATAACTCGGGGATCAAGAGTAATCATTCCGAATAAGCTCTGGCCATAGGTCTTGCAGCTGTTGCACCAGGATCTTTTGGGATGAAGCCGCATGAAAGCGTTAGCAAGAAGCTGTGTGGTGGCCTGGCCTCGACCGTTCTGTTGAGAACTATGTCCAACAATGTTGCGTGTGCCAGGCCGTCCAAAAAGCGGCTTCACCGGTTCCTTTGCAACCATGGAATTACTCCACGGAGCCTCCGCAACACATGCACATGGACTAGGTCGTAAAAGGTTCGCATGCGTTCCTAGTCCTCGTCGATGCATTCACTAAATGCATTGAGGTCTTACCTGTGTTGTCCACTACTGCTAACAAAACCATTGAAAAGCTATGTAGCGTGTTTACAGCATATAGTCTGCCAGAGGTACTGGTGAGTGATTACGGACCTCAATTCATTTCAGAAGAGTTCGGGCTTTTTTGAGACTGAACAGAGTAAGGCACGTCAAGACGCCACCGTACCACGCGGCTTCTAATGGAGCAGCCAAACATCTGGTTCAGACTACCAGACTAGCCCTGTCAAAGCATGTCTTATAGGACAAGGTTAGCGACCAGAAACACACATTATTGGAATGTTTGGATAGCTATCTAATGAGCTATAAGAACGCTCCCCACAGTACCACTGGTGAGACCCCGGCAGAACTATTTTTGAAAAGACGGCCAATGGTAAAGCTTTTGTTGCTAAAGCCAAATTTTGAGCCCTCGATGCATGAGCAGCAGCAACGTACCAAACTGCAAAACGAAATGTCACGCGGGGTTTCTCAATGTTTTGCTGTGGGGGACGCAGTGTGCATGAAGACGGTGCGAAGTGAGACGGTGTCGTGGGGCGATGGTGTCGTGACACAGGTTGTTATTCCTGTAACCTATCTGGTAAAAGTATCGCAGGCGCTGCGATTTACGCATGCTGGCCACATCAGGGCCCGCTACGCAACCTTGTATTCCACAAGCGGTACGCAAGTGCAACCTGTTCAACCCTGGCAAGACGCCACCCCTCCGATGGTTCCCAGGCTGTGTGGGCCTGCGATCGGGTTGCCTCTCGGAGATCTACGCACGACAAAATCTGCCACGGTTCCCCTGCCGGCAACTACATCGCCCACGGCCGGAACTGCTGCCTCCGGCTCTTCGGACCATCCTGGCACTCCAGGTGTGCCATCGGCAGCCGAACGTGTAACTCTGCGGCGTAGTGAACGTGCGTGACGTGGCCCGGACAAATACCAGCCGAGAAACTTTCGGAAGTAATTCGTGGGGGAAGGAGTGTTGTGGCGTGACGTCACATATCACCTGGGCATCCAGTACGGGCACCGCTGTGCTGCCTATCACGTGGTTCTCTGCCTATATATTCGAATGTGTTCTGTAATAAACTTATCATTTGTTCTTCGAATGCCGTCGGTTCCTCACGTTATAATGACCTTTTAAACCAAAGTTTCCAGGTACATATTTTGTATATCTATAAATTCATTATGGCAAACAAAAAGAGCCCTGCCTGACACTTTTCTGAACCTTGATTAATTGCTATTATCAACATTTGTCTTAAATGACTCTTCCTGTACTGTGTGAGGGTTTGAGATCCTTATTTCTATTGGACTTGCCCCGGCTTGCAGTAGTCAACTGAATGTGAAAGTTTGCTATAGTTGATGACAAAGAAAATGCAAAGGCTCCTTTTTTTTCCTAACCCTTTTTTTCCCCCTGAACTTTCACAAGTTTTCATCAACAACCTAATGTTTACATTGGTGCCACAGCCTTTTATGAGCGCTTCTTGTTTTTTGGCCATCTCATGTGTACCTTGAGTGATGTGCACTGATGTTACCTCTGTATTCTTTTTACCACCTCATTCTCCTATCCACGTGTAAGCTAATAACTTGGGTATATTAGCCCCTGTACTCTGCCCATCTCTCTTTTCATATGAGCATTAAAAGGGCCCTGCAACACTTTTTCAAGTTGCCATGAAATGGATTCAGTAAAGGAGCTTATTGCGTCACAAATTCACCGCCGAAAAAATATTAAAATCCGCCCAGTACGAGCGAGTTAGAAAGATTTGTCGCACGCTGCAATTACAGTAGACTCCGTTTAAACAATACCTGAAGGGACCTAGAAAACGTGTTTTTTTTTAAGAGGAGTTTCGTTTACAGAGAGATAAACAGGGGTATAATATTCATCTACAAAACTAAACATGTTAGTGGCAGTTGTTTCAAGTAGCAATCTCATTTAAGAGAGTTTCATTTAATAGGAGTCTACTGTACATTCTCTCCTTTCTCGTCCTGGTGAGAGCGCTGGAAGCTCAGCAGAAAAGAATGGTACGGGGGAAAAAATAATATCATTCCTGTCTCTTAGCCTTGAGAACTGTTTCTTTCTTTTTTTTTTCTTCGAACATACATATTTTTTTTAGTGCGACCATGTGTGCACACGTGAACAGGTTGTGACTGCTCGCACGGCTTCCAGTAACTCCTGTGCGCGCCGTGCTCTAATCAACCAGTGGTGATACTTGGGCATGTGAAGCCGCAAATTCGAGTATGTAGCATCATTTGTAGAGAGAACATAAAGTGATATTTAGCTAACTTTGAAAATTTATTGTAAATTACCGACCATGGACTGCACTATAATACTTGACTTGTGTATTTTCAATAGCCTCGACTGCTGATCAGCAGCATTTTCTGAAAAAGTGTAGCAGGGCTTCTTTAATGGACCCCGATTAGCGAAAGTTCTGCTTGCAACTTCTTTTTTACAGTAATTTGTAGATTTGCATATGGCAATTATGAAATTACTGAATAAAGGCTCTAATGCACTGTGTAATTAATGCTAGAATCATTAATTCAGAATTATTATTCATTTGTTGGAAAGGACTGCCTAAATACTTTAAAAGACTAGCGTCGCACAGCGGGGCAGTGCCTGAGGCTGTGTGCTCAAGCTTTGGTGACACTGAATGTGCCGTCCCCAAATCAAGGGACCCGTGGGCGGTGAAAAATGAAACAACGTCAGTGTTTTTAGTGTGTCCCCCTCAGAAAAAAGAAAAGCATTCCTGATGTAAGAAGTCAAAACAAATTTGAAAGAAAATACATCATAATGCCCGACAACAGACCAAGAGGGGTGACAGGAATAGTCCTCACCAGGTGCCAGTCAGGGTATTGTGCGCGCTCACCAAATGTTCTCTGACATCAACAGTACTCCCCTTACTCGAATGCCATGCGGGGCCTTTGTCTACGTTGAAACAGCGAATATGTCAATTATTGCTGATAAATTAGATGACCTCTCACCCTTACTTTAAAGCCAAATTAAAATATCTTATAAGCAATGCCTATCGTTAATAATTGGTCAGAAGTGCCCCCACGTGCAGGACTCCCAAACAGTACAAAGATCTGGAGTTTCCAAGTTTGATGTCGGGGGTCCTTTGCCTGCCACTAAATAAGTTTGTTGGACAATAAGCATTATTATTGATTGAGGCCTGTACGTAGTATATGTTGGGAGCGCCTCACCCACTCTTTAAATCACGCTATTGTCACCCAG
The DNA here is from genome assembly GCF_043290135.1 of Rhipicephalus microplus. Taxonomy (NCBI): domain Eukaryota; kingdom Metazoa; phylum Arthropoda; class Arachnida; order Ixodida; family Ixodidae; genus Rhipicephalus; species Rhipicephalus microplus. The sequence goes on from NC_134702.1 coordinate 185,840,904, forward strand.
GCTGGAGACTGCCTTTCAGGAGATCACGCAGGGCTACTACCTCAACGAGTGCAAGAGGGTCAAGGCTCACAAGGACTTTGCCAACAAGAACACCCACCAGGTGAGGGGGTAGTACTAAGCACTGCCACTTGAGAGTGTACATTTTGTCTAAACTATCAAGCTGAATATGACAGATTATGCGGACAAGAAAGTGCGACCCTGGAGACACATACATTTAGTTTCTATTTTTTGTCTGTGGGACTATTAGTAGAAAAGTGCTGTGTTGAGTGAGTTAGTAGCACTCTATGGTTAATAGTTATTTGTGTACAGCTTGCAAGAAATGCATGTGGAGTGGTAGTTACAAGCACTTGCGTCTGTGCAACTCCCATCGCTTCTTTTTCCAGGTTGTGTGCGAATGACGGTTTATAATGAGCATCATCAATTTCAAAATAGTGGTCTTTGAAACATCGCAGTAGCCAGAGTGAAAGCATTTCACTCGCACTTAAGGGCACTCACATGGGGAGCGTAAACACTGCAGACACCACCAGCAAGCTTCATAGGTGCACATACAAACCAGCAAGCTTAGTTTTATATGCTTGGTGCAGGGTAGGAAAGTTTAAATAGACAGAGCAGTAGAAGGTAAAGATAGTGCTACTAGAGAAGGCCGTATGAAAAGGAAGTATTGAAATGGCAGAACAAAGTGCTGCTACATCATAAATAAAATCCCTCAATAGTTGGCAATGCCTTTTTGCGCTTCACGTTAGTACTCTGTGCTCTCATATTTTAACATGAAAGTTTACAATGTGTCTTTGCGAGCAAATTACCTTTTTTGTTATAGGGCCTGTGAACACTAGTCTTTTTTATGTTTCATGTGCGCTTTAGACATCTATAGTAGTTTTGTTGCAAAAATGATATTGTAGTCCCAACACTAAAGCTAGCAACTACATGAGCAGATAAAAGTGAAATGAAAAAGAAGTGGCAAAAATTCGCAATGTAACAGAGATTAGGAATGCCATTAGGTTGCCTTCACCAGCACTTAGCTTATGTGTGCTGCTCGTGCTCTGGAACTGTGCCTTGCTTTATTGTCAGGCTCTAGCACTGGTGACAGCTCAAGCAAATGAACTTTCTTGCAGTAGGAAAAAAAGTGCGAGGTTTTCTCTAACCTTCTTTTGAGCAAAGGCACCAACTTCCCACCTTCCTTAGTAAGCCTCGTACTCACTAGGTTTCTGCTCTTAAAGTGAGATGTTCTTTAAAGTGTGCTCGATCACACTTTTTTTTTTCTGCCTTGTCTCTCTCATACAGCAACTCCTCATCCGTCACCAGTTCAAGATTGCGTTCCTGCACGAACTGAAACAGGATCCAGGTGTTGCTATTCGGTGAGACCTGAATTTGTTTTGGTAACCGCTTTGGAAGGAAATAGACAAAATTATGGTGAAAGCAACCATGGGAACACCTTGGTGAAAATTGGCGTCCTTTGTATAAAGCTTCAAGTGTAATGTTTTTTTAGCCCCATTATGCTGTATGCAGTTGGTGTGCAAGAAACCGTGCGAGGTTAAGTCATGAAGGATTATGACTTAAAGGTTGTTGGTTGTGTTAGGAGGGGCCATAGGGTGTGTCTTCTCCATGTCAGCTTGCACATTGCCTGTACTAGGTCTCTGCATGGCTGAATGCTGGGGCAGCTTGCTGGAATCTTCAGTGGGGCCAACAGATGGATGAGTCAACATGGCTTGAGGCTCTGTTTGTGCTTGTCTTGCTGCAGTACATCTAATGCGGGACATCTATCATCAACAGTCACATTATGAGGCTGTTCTGGGGGTGTGTTAAGGCAAAGGACTGCGTGATGCACTCCTATGTATGTCTGTGCTGCTCATCAGTCAAGCTTTGTCACAGCGAGCATTTGTGTCAGGCCCAAAGCACCATGCTAATAAAATTAATATGGAACTGAATATTTTCTGCAAATGTTGCTGAAATGTGCTTTGTAGTTGCGTGCACATAGTTTCTGTTAAGTAAAAGTGCCTTTGAGTGCAAATTTCACAGACTCTGTGTTTACATTGTGACATTAAGCTAGGTTGACTGATTACTTGCCTCCTGTGAAATGAAACAAAAAAGTGTAGGCAAACTTACTGCAGACTTTTGCAAATCAGAGGCCCTTTCAATCTTGTTTTAAAGCCCTCATTCCAGACGGGCCCAGTTTGCAACTGCGATATTGAGAATAGTTATCAGGATTCTAAAGTTTGCATCTTGATGTCCCGTGCAGTCATTACAAGCAGGCTTACGTTGACCTGCTGGAGCTGAAGACCTCAGATGCCAACATCCTCGAGGTCAAAACTGTTGCAGGCATCCTCAACTACAAGGTGAGTTCTCATCTTCTAGTGGCATCATGAATGGCACAAACGACTTTTGGGTCCACAGAAGATACCTAAATAGTTGATGTTCAGAATAATGCATCATATTTTCTCATGAGGTTATCTGCAAAAGCAACAAAAACTCATTCAATGTGCCCACTTCAAGGAAGGGGGGTGTAGTGTTATCAACAACAGATGTGTCGCTATGTGCACAAATTATTTCGAGGCCTTAGTTAGTGCGACCAGCATAAATTTTATGCTGAGAACTTCTTCACTGGATAGCATGCTGCTTTTAATATTTTGTTTCCAGTGGATTGTTAAGCTCAGTTCTTTTGCGACGCATGTCAGTCATAAAAGTGAAGTGCAATAAATGGGATGGGCTTGTCCCATTTACTTTGCCCATCCTGTTTCTCCCGCTTATCTGTCTTGTTTATTGTGCTTCGCACTACCAAGTATGTATCCCCAAATGAACCAAATTTCTACTTTCCTGGTGTCAGCTATACAAACATCAGTTGTAAAAAATGGCGGAGCTCACTTTGACTCGCTCATGAAATATATCTTGCGCTTTGGACTCACTCGGACTCAGACTCGGCAAGATTTTCCTGAGCTGGACTCGCTCACATTCACAATCATGCAAATTTTCTTCAACCAGACTCATTCAGACTGCAACTCGCCAAAATATTACATGTCTGGATGCACTCAAGCTCAGACTCGCGGCTTTATTAGTGTCCGAGGGCAGTCTGAGGGAGTCGGCTCATGACTGAGTTTGCCGACCTATGCTTACAAGCCATGTTCACAGGCAAAAACGGTTGTCGCTCACCTTGTCTTGTGTCTCTTGCAGCTGTGCCAGCTGGCGTTCATGCAGAACATTCCCCTGGATGCCATCCACCAGTTTCGGCGACACGTGGACATATTCAAGGACCGCATCGGAAACCCCCGGCTTGCCTTCGAACACAGTGCCTGGCTGTCCAAACAGTGCGTGCACCCACCTGCATTTCTTTTGCTTTTGCATGATAGCTTAGCGTTTGAAGGGCAGCATTCATTTTTTATTGGAGAACGTGGCTTTTGTGTGGGAGCCAGAATGGCTTGCTTTTACATGTACAGTTAAACCTAGATATAATGAAATTAATAAATTCCCAGAAAATTAATTTTAAATGTTGTTATATGCAAGTTCTGTACGAAAATTCGAAAAGTACACACGCAAATGAAACAAAAGGGGGACTGAAGCAGAGCTAACCCAAAACACTTATTTTATTCTGCAGCTGTACCAGGCACTCTTTATTGGATACATTCGCTACAGTGCTCCTGTGCTCTCCCTTGCTCGCACATCGGCTGTACGTACACTCGAGGGAGCTCAGGCGCGTGCCCTAAGAATTTGCCTAGGAGTACCTCAATGCACTTCTGCATGGGGCACCATTGCAGAAGCACGTGCTTGTCCAGCTCATGTTTATCTTCAACACGAACCACTACAAGTACATCTGAGGCTACTGACAAGGCATCGAGACCATCCACTGGCAGGCACTTTTAACACATGACCCAATGCTGCATACTCAGAAGCTGTTATGTCGCACCGAGATCTGCTGCCTTCGAATTATGCACCACTTGTTATCTCCGGCATACCCCTCTGGACGATTCCTAAGCCGATCGTGCGACTTTCGATCCTAGGAATAACAAAAAAGTTGAAAATACCAGCTGCTTGTCTTAAGCATTTCACTTTGTTGTATATTGACTATATGTATGGATATACATAACACATTTATGCAGATGGCTCTGTCACGCAGACCTCCTCAGCAGCTGTTTTCACTGTGCCTCAAATGGGAATCACTCAACGCTTCAAAATAGCACACCGGACATTATCTACTGCCACTGAGCGGACCGCCATCCGACAAGCTGTGTGCTACATCTTACAGCAGAGTCCAGCGAAATGGACATTATTTTGCGACTCCAAGCCGGCCCTTCAGCTAATTAGAAACTACATGAAACAGGACACTGCATACAGTTTTGTGGTGTGTGACATAATAAATATGTTGAATGAGGCATTTCAATCCGGACATGCTGTTGCGTTGCAGTGGATTCTCAGTCATCGTGGCATAGCTGGGAATGAACAAGCTGATGCAGAAGCGAAAATGGCACACACTAGGGGCGAAGTGATATTGATTCACTTTCCCGATACGACATCAACACCTTGCTGTATAAAGGTATGAAGACTTCTATGCAAGCACTATGGAATGATCTGGATTATCGCCACAAGCGCATTTACAGGCTTTACTCTTGTCGTGTTTTTCGCCTTCCGTTCCAACTAAGGAGAGACCGAGAAACTCTACTACATAGACTGCGGCTGGATGTTGCATACACGCGACAATACTTATGCATGATTGGACAATAGCAAAATTCTAACTGCAACTTGTGTAACACGCCAGAAACTATTAGTCACATCGTGTGTGTGTGCCCTTTATACGTAGTTGAAAGACAATCTCTTAAGTGCCTCACAGATGACCTAGACTGCCGACCCTTTACGAAGAGAAACTTTTGGGTGCTTGGGAACGTGTGGATCACGCTCAATGCAGTTTAAAGGGCCTGCTCGCATTTCTAAGCAAGACAGGTTTTGATTGTTTAGAGACTCTAATAATGACTCCCATGTTTAGAGACTCTAATAATGTAGAGACTTTTGTGCGTGTACTACACCAAACGAGACATTGTGTGCAGTGACTGATTGTGCTATATCACAATCACCTCTCATCATACTCTCCTCTTTCTTTTCCTTTTCCTCTTACCTCGTGTGTAGTAGCAGGCCAGAAACCCGCTTTCAAGGCCGACCTCTCCTTCTTCTTCTCATCAAACACCTTCTTCTTCTTCTTACAATAAGAAACTGAGTTATTATTGCGATAGGAATTAAATGGACACTCTTGGCAGGTTTTTGCCATCGCTGCCTTGTTCCGTAACAAATCCAAACTGATGACATGCCCCCACACATTGTAACTTTCACGAGCAGGTAGAAGCAGTCAAGCGCTGCTGAAGCAGAAATCAAATGAGTCGGCGAATCGCTATCGGCTGGAAAGTGCATAAAATAACATCTCCCGCGTGTTAAAAGTGCTGTCAAATGCTCAAACAGAAAGTAAACAACTTGTCTTGAATGAGCATGAAACAGCGCGGGGGATCTCTCGAGTAGCAACAATGAACTTGGATTTTAAGGGCAGTCGCCATCGCTGGCACACTTGCTATCTCAGTGAGTATCAGGCTGGTTTCAACACGAAGGGGCTGTGTGAAACGAGCATTTCTCCCTGAAGCGGCCATATTTGCTCACACCAGCATTCCGTGATATCGCATCCAAAAGAGTAAGGCGCCAGCCTTACTTCTTATAAGATTACAATTTTTTACTATTGCATTCATTACATTGCATTCAACACGCCATCGTGTTGCTAAAACTAATCGGCTAATTGCGAAAGCTACCAGCCTGCGAACTTGTGATGCAGCGCAAGGCGGAAGTGCGAGTTGACCTCCGAAGATTTGTCACCACTGTGGTGTCAGAGAGTTTTTATGTCCGAAATTAAGAAAAGAAAAGTGACAGTTTCGCCGCAAGGGTGAAGCTATAGGGAGGTTTAAAATAACGTTCATAAGATATCAGCAATAATCTGTTGCAATTCTTGAGTAGCGCAGCGTCACTTTCAGCCGAGCAGCGGCGCAGCGCTCAACTTTGTCAAGTGAAAGGTGAAAGTCGAGCCGAGGGGCGTTTGTGAATACAGGGGTTAGAATAGCGCTTGCCTCCCTAGGGAAAAATCTAGGGACTTTAGCCCCTTCCTGCAAACCCAAATGCACGGAAGCTACACATAGCCTCATTACACAACAAAGCCAAATGCACAAACCCAACCCTGCAAATCCAAACAAACGCTCTCTGCAAACCCATATGCATGGAAGCTACACTATGTGTAGGCTACACATAGTGTACACATAGCCTCGCACACGTTGCACCCCATTTCAGGTTTTCTGTAAGAAAACCGCAAGCGCGAACGGCGGCTATCATTAGGATGCATGCACAGTAGCAGCGACCGAAACGCAAGGGCTTATGGTGTACTATTCGAAACCTCCCTAACGAATGGGATAGCAACAAGTTGAAATGTAACGCTGAGAACGGCAAGCAGATCGAAACATGCAGCGCGCTGCTCACGCACAAATGACGCACAAAAACAACATACACAGAGCAAGAGCAAACTAACGTTTACCATTCGTCACTTAACGTGATTTTTGAAAAAAAAAATTAAAAATAAAGCGAGGCACAAAATGCAATCACAGGTACCGATATGAGTGCGAACTAACAAGTGCCCCAGTTGTTGTTACTTCGCTGTGTTTAAAAAACACTCTCTTTTCACGAACGGCGCCTGTCTAGTGAGTGGAGCGATCCTTGTGCGCCTGGCAACTAAATGCAATCATTTCATTCAAAGTCGAAGGTGTGCTATTCTCCCAACCAAAGGTTAAGCGCACACGCACAAGCATCTACTACCCCCCCCCCCCCCATATTTGGGACAAAGTACACATGGCAGATAAGGGCGCGTCGGCGCAACATGACGAGCTGAGCGCAGACGGCTTTTTAATATGCGAATGCATTTCTTATTTGCTCCAATGCCTCCTTTATTTTATTGCCAGTGCGAATGCGCGCTTCTTGACGGAAGCCGTTGGTGTGCCTTAATTCAGGGTTTGATTGTGGTGCAGCACTATATGAGGGGTCGCGCTGCGTGCGTCACACGTACATCTGAGCGTTTTCCCCCGAAGATGATATAGACGTGTTTCCCACTCCAGAGCAAGAGGTACTGGGATCGATACCCAGCACCTCCACCAGTATGACGACGCTAGATTGACGAGCACACAAAGCGCCTCAAACAAATATGATTTATCCATCGCAGGAAACAGACTGCAACGACTTCTTCCTCTTTTTCACTCGGCCAAGGACACTCGTGCTGCTTCGTTGTCCTCACCACTGGCACATACGCGCGGCAATATCATACGTCTCTCTGATTCGCTCCTTCATGCTGCTTATTTCTGGCTCGAGACAATGCCGCCCCGTGTCACAGAGCAGCGCATGCAGAAGCATTGCAGTGACGCTTCCTCATTAGTTGCCCGCATAGCGCCACCAACGGTGACATGCTATCTCAAACCACCGTATATTTCACAGAGCCAGCTTGACTGCCATATTGTGAATACGAGAAATCCAAAATGCCGCCCCTGGACCTGTACACAACTGAACAAAAGATTACTTCGGATGATTTCCGTGGTGAGGCACTGTATGACAAGCTAATCTCTCCCATGACCGCAGAGCACAGCCGAAGGCTAGGGGAGAGGCTGGTGAACAGCTGGATCGGGCGCATCTGGCCTGCATTGATAAAATAGAGGAGGCATTGGCTGACGAACTAGTGACGTCGAGGTCGCTAGTTCATCATCTGGCGTTGCAGTTAGGTCGTGGCGTCGGGTCACGGCTGCGTTGGGTTGTTCCGCTGCATCCATGTTGGGTCGTTTAGTCATCATCAGTACATGGGGTTTCGTCGTCAGGGCTTTGCTTGGTTCGGGTGGTGTTCAGAGAGTACCGTCACGGCGGCGGTGGTGGAGGACCTTTAGTAGTTCGTTGCACAGCAACCATACCTCCAGCGATTGCTGCCTTTAGTTTCCTGGATAAGGGCTAGGAGACCGGCCTCGGGTTGGGCCAGTGTAGGGCCGGTGGTGAGGCGACGTGTAGCGGCCAGGTGACGGCGAACGGGAAGTTCCTCGGGGTGTCTACAGCGCTGCTGCGAGATAGTCAGCGATGTCGCCGAGTTCTTCCCCCCGCTGTCGACGCGGGGCATCTACGGCGGAACCACGCAGTCCCATCTCACGGTACTGGCAGGGGCGGTAGGTGTGACTTGCTTTTCACAGTGGTAGCAGAGAGGTCGGTGGTCGGGGGCACGCCATACATCGGTCTTCCTCGAAGCGTTGCACTGGCCAACAGGTGGACAGTATGGCGTTGACGGCGGCTGTGGCTGGCGGTGGAACTGCGATGGTGTGGGCTCTTGACGTGGGCGTGAAGGGGGAGCGTAACGTGGGGTTGCAGCAGTGTAGATCATCGCTTGCGGCTGAGGCTTCGGAGCTTCGGAAACTCCAAGCAATTGCCGAACTTCTTCGGGGACAGTGTCGGCAATTCAGTCCACTTGGGGCTGCAATGAAGGCAACAGCCTCCGTAGCTCCTCCCGCACGATCTGTCAAGTCGTCTCACGCAGGTCGTCTGTGCTGAGGGCACGGGCTTCAGCGTAGTTGGCTGTTGAAGAGCAACGGTCATACTGCCTTGTGCACACCTCAAGCGCCTTCTCTATTGTCTTGGCCTCGGTGAGGAATTTGTCAACAGTCTTGGGCGGGTTGCAAACAAGTCCCGCAAACAACTATTGCTTCACACCCCGCATGAGGGAGCGGAGCTTCTTGCCCTCAGCCTTGGCATGATCGGTGGGCCGAAACAGTTTCGTCATCTCTTCCACGAAGATGGTGACATTTTTGTTTGGCAGCTGCACCCGGGTCTCCAGCAAAGCAGCAGCCCTTCCTTTGCGGGTGATGCTTGTGAAAGTTTCCGGAAATGTGCAGTGAAAAAGATCCCGGCAGCGAAGTGCAGACTCTCGATTTTTGAACCAGGTCCACGCCATGTCTTCCAGGTAGAAGTAGACGCGGCGCAGCTTTTCTTTCAAGTGCCACTGGTTCAAGGCTGCTACTCGGGCGTACATCTTCAGCCAGTTCTCCGGTTTTTCAAATGAAGATTCGTGGGAGATGGGTGGCTCCTTTGGCTGCTGGATTACAACATTGGCAGGCGGTTGTACAGGGGCTGTCATAGTTGACGCAGTAGTGGTGGTGGCCTTTGGCCTGCGACTGTTATCGGGTAGAGCTCTGTACTCAAGAGGTAGCCCTTGTTGCCGGCGGCTTGTTCACAAGTCGAGGTTGGTGGGGATTGGTGGTCAGGTCCGCAACGCAGCAGAGGGTGCTAAGAATCTCTGGACTACAGGCCGCCTTTGGAACCTGAACTTGGCAACGTTTAACGCTAGAACCTTATCTAGTGAGGGAAGTCTAGCTGTACTATTCGAGGAGCTAGAGGGGGTTAAATGGGATATAATAGGGCTCAGTGAGGTTAGGAGGACAGATGAGGCCTATACTGTGCTACAGAATGGGCACGTCCTTTGCTATCGGGGCTTGGCAGACAGAAGAGAACTGGGAGTGGGGTTCCTAATTCACAGAAACATAGCTGGCAACATAGAGGAATACTATAGCATTAATGAAAGGGTGGTAGGTATTGTAATTAAACTGAATAAAAGATACAAGATGAAGGTAGTACAGGCTTACGCGCCTACATCCAGCCATGATGACGCTTCAGTTGAAAGCTTCTATGAAGACGTGGAATCGGCAATGAGTAAGGTAAAAACACAGTATACTATAGTGATGGGCGACTTTAATGCAAAGGTAGGGAAGAAGCAGGCTGGAGACCAGGCAGTAGATTATGGCATCGGCACTAGAAACGCCAGAAGAGAGCTACTAGTAGAATTCGCAGAACGCAATAATTTGCAGATTTTGAATACTTTCTACCGAAAACGAGAAAACCGCAAGTGGACATGGAGGAGCCCTAATGGCGAAAATAAGAACGAAATAGACTCTATAATGACTGCACACCCAGGAATCGTGCAGGATGTGGAAGTGGTTGGCAAGGTACGATGCAGTGACCATAGAATGATACGGTCTCGAATTCGCCTAGACTTGAAGAAGGAACGACAGAAACTGATACACAAGAAGCCAATCAATGAGCTAGTACTGAGAGGGAAAGTACAGGAATTCAGAGTTTCGCTGCGGAACAGGTACTCGGCTCTTAGTGAGGAAACCAACCTTAGCGTAGATACAATGAATGATAATCTGACGAGTATCATTACGGAGTGTGCAGTGGAAGTTAGAGGCAGGGGAGTTAGACGGGACACTGGCAAGCTTTCTCAGGAAACGAAGAACCTAATTAAGAAGCGTCAAAGCATGAAAGTGTCAGGTACAACAGACAAAATAGAACTGGCAGAGCTTTCGAAGTTGATTAATAGACGTAAAGTATGCGATGTAAGAAGGTATAACATGGAGAGAATTGAACACGCTCTGAAAAACGGAGGAAGCGTCAAAGCAGTGAAAAGGAAACTTGGGATAGGCAAAAGTCGAATGTATGCACTAAGGGACAAAGAAGGCAAAATAACTACCAATATGGATAGGATAGTTAAAATAGTGGAGGAGTTTTACAGAGATCTGTACAGTAGCCGAGACAACCACGACCTTAATACTATAAGAACTAGCAGTAACCCAAATGACACCCCACCGGTAATGATAGAAGAAGTCAGAAAAGCTTTGGAGAGCTTGCAAAGAGGCAAAGCTGCTGGTGAGGATCAGGTAACATCAGATCTGCTGAAAGATGGAGGACAGATTGTGTTAGAAAAACTAGCCACCCTGTTTACGAGGTGTCTCCTGACGGGAAGAGTACCAGAGTCTTGGAAGAACGCTAACATCATCTTAATACATAAGAAAGGAGATGACAAGGACTTGAAGAATTACAGGCCGATCAGCTTGCTCTCTGTAGTATAGAAGCTATTTACAAAGGTAATTGCTAACAGAGTAAAGAAAACATTAGAATTCAATCAACCAAAGGAACAAGCAGGATTTCGAACAGGCTACTCAACAATTGACCACATTCATACTATCAATCAGGTAATAGAGAAATGCTCAGAGTATAACCAACCACTATACATAGCCTTCATAGATTATGAGAAGGCGTTTGATTCAGTAGAAATATCAGCCGTCATGCAGACACTGCGGAATCAGGGTGTAGATGAAGTATATATAAACATTGTGGAAGAAATCTACAGGGGATCAACTGCTACCATAGTGCTTCATAAAGAAAGCAACAGAATACCAATCAAGAAGGGTGTAAGGCAGGGGGACACAATCTCCCCAATGCTATTAACCGCGTGCTTACAGGAGGTTTTCAGAAGCCTAGAATGGGAACAGTTAAGGATAAGAGTTAATGGAGAATACCTTAGTAACCTGCGCTTCGCCGATGACATTGCATTGCTGAGTAACTCGGGGGACAAATCGCAACTCATGATTACGGAGTTAGACAAGGAGAGCAGAAAGGTGGATCTTAAAATTAATCTGCCAAAAACGAAAGTAATGTACAACAACCTCGGAAAGGAGCAGCGCTTCGAGATAGGTAATAGTGCACTTGAAGTTGTAAAAGACTATGTCTACTTAGGGCAGGTAATAACCGCAGAGCCTAACCACGAGATTGAAGTAACTAGGAGAATAAGAATGGGGTGGAGCACATTCGGCAAGCACTCTCAAATTATGACAGGTAGATTGCCACTATTCCTCAAGAGGAAGGTATATAACAGCTGCATCTTGCCGGTACTTAGCTACGGAGCAGAAACCTGGAGACTTACAAAGAGGGTTCAGCTTAAATTGAGGACGACGCAGCGAGCAATGGAAAGAAAAATGGTAGGTGTAACCTTAAGAGACAAGAAGAGAGCAGAGTGGATTAGGGGACAAACGGGGGTTAATGATATCATAGTTGGAATAAAGAAGAGGAAATGGACATGGGCCGGGCATATAGCGCGTAGACAGGATAACTGCTGGTCATTGAGGGTAACTAACTGGATTCCCAGAGAAGGGAAGCGAATTAGGGGGAGACAGAAGGTTAGATGGGCAGACGAGATTAAGAAGTTTGCGGGTATAAATTGGCAGCAGCAAGCACAGGACCGGGTTAACTGGCGGAACATGGGAGAGGCCTTTGTCCTGCAGTGGACGTAGTCAGGCTGATGATGATGATGATGATGGACACACCCGCCCATGTGCCAGCGGCGGCGAGAACGGCGGCAACGACGGCTAGAGGGGTGCAGGCCCACCTGCCCGCCTCGTGCTCATCTGTACGCAATAACGAGTGCTCGCTCTCACCTGGTGTGCCATGCGTGCCGCCACCACTTTGCGCTTCGCCTGTGGCAGGGCAGCCGCGGAAGATACATGCTCGTACCACAATGCCAAAATGCGGAGCGAAATTCCTGGATTTTCTGTGGGGAAAATTCGTTATATGAAGGTTGCCTCGCGCTGTTATTTTGTTACATAAAGGTCACAAATACATGTGTTTCTATGGGGCAACGGCGGAGAATAGTAAAAATTCGTTATATTGGGGAATTCATTAAAAATAGGTTTGTTATAAGCAGGTTTAACTGTACACTCGTGGTTGGCATTTATTGCAGTTGTTCTCAAAGCTTCACTCGGATCTGTGCTCACTACCGCGCAATGCAGCACAGCACTTACGGCTGGACGGTTCATTTGCTGTTGATGCGGTTCATTGTCTCAGAGTGGCTCAGGCTATGAAAGATGCTGTTTAGGAGGGCTCCAGATAACTTTGACCATCTAGAGTTCTTTAACATGCACTGACATTTGACGGAGCACGGGTCTTAGCACTTTGCTTCAATTGAAGCATGACTGCTGCAACTTGGGTCGACCTGAGTCTTTCAGGTCAGCAGTCAAGCACTGTACTTTGAGCCACTGCAAGAGATTACGTCTGGCTGGCGGAACAGCCACAGTCTGGTCTGCATTTGCATCGATACTATCATCTTGCATTTTTTGAAATTTCTAGTTTCAAGAGGCACTTGATTTTGATTCAGAGCAATGCTCCACATTTGCTCCATTTCTCTTCACAACTCTGACTTACTGTAAGTTGAAATCCTCAGCAAGCTGAAAGGGGAGGATGAAACAACGAGAGTATTGCTCCAGTCTCCTGGTTTGCTTGGCTGATGAAATGGGCCAGATTCGTTCTAAAATAACCTATTCTGTTACTGTAAAACTTAAAGCTTGTGTGCTCTTGAGGCGCTCAGGCCACTACATTGTACAGTTACTGATTCTCAGCCATTTACCAGTGCAGTCATAATCAAAGTGCGCAGAGGTTTACGATTTACTGCTCAGAGCCAGTTTTTCATCAGTACCCTAAATGCACAGTGAATGAGGCTGCACATTTATAAGTCTGCAAAACTTGCTGCACTATGGTTCGCAGGAAAAGATGTGAACTGCAAGCAAGATGCAGAGTTCACGAACTTAGTGGAACTGTGTTGAGTCGTCGAGGTAATGTCTATTGCAGTCGGGTTGGCTTGCAGATACTGGGATACGAAAAGTTTGAAGTCAAAGTTAAATATTGTAGATGTGTTGTCTGGCTCCGTTGTGTGAAGAGCTGCATCCCAAGGAAATAAAAAATGACTCTTTCATGATGTCTCAAAATCATGCCAGTACTCCTTTAACACTTAGCTGAGTACCTCTACTGTTTTCTTAGGTTGGCCAAGTCTCTTGTGCTCTGTGGGCTTTTTTGTCTTTCATCTCGTATTTCACGCTGTACATATCAATTTAATAAGTGTCAAGACCAAGCCAGGCTGTCTGTCTTTTTCTTTCGCCTATGGTTATTCAGCAGATGATTGTATCGATTGCACGGCCGTCAAGGTGTTGAGAGTAAATGCTGTTTGGTGGTATCGTCCAGGTTCAGCCACTTCGGAGACCTGTTTGAGGAGGCCGTGAGCTTTGGCCTGACTGCGATCCAGACGCAGCACCCGGGCTTCTACTACCAGCAGGCGGCCAACCACGCCCTCGCACGCAAGGAGCAAGCAGCTCGGCTTTGCAAGGTGGGCACTGTACTGTTGTTTAAGCAACGCCTGTGAAATGTTCATGGATGCGCAGATTTTCTGCACCGTTCATAGCAAGATCCACTAGTAAAAGCACGATTACTAGACATGTGCGAATATTCTACTGTTCAAATATTCGAAGTACAGAGCGTGAACGGAGGCATTACAGGAAGTTAGCTTCTGTATCACTGTCCTAATACATTGTGCATGAAGAGCATTACTTACCAAAGGACATAATGAGCAGTGCAATATAAAGCAGTTAATTACTGCAGCACTAGTAACAAAAAAGAAACCAAAAACAATAGCAAAGACAGAACGAGGCCTGTGCAGATATTCAAATGCATCTAATATTGGAACAAATAATGGAGTATTTGAATTCACTTTGAATGGAATTTGACTTATTGAAAATTTTCAATTATTCAAAAGGGAGAAATAGGTGCTTATTAGTTCACATATAACTTTTTGCAAAGGTGGTTTCACTGCAGTGGATTGGTGCTAAGCCATGAAAGCACCCGTTCAGGTGTATAATAATTTGCATGTAAATTCCTGTAAAAGTGATTTTACTGTTGTGAAGTGATGCTAAGCCATGAAAACATGTATCAAGAAAAATTCTGCACTGCCACAAAGCCCCACTTCAACGTTTATGAGGATATTACCCTAACATCAATAGACCCTTTTCATAACTCGCAAGTGCACTTCCCGGCACTGCATATTTGCCCCACTAACGGTGGCACCCAACCTACATTAAATGAAGACCAGGTCCTAGTTAAGCACACTGGGGCTCCTCTATTACACACATTAATGTCGAGATAGCTAAACCTACATTTTCATGTCATAGCGCAAGTAAACTGCGCTTGAACATTCTGTTTGCGAAAAGGGACTAGTCGCCATTAGTAGGGCAAACTGCATAGCAGGAAAGCTAGCTTTACAATTATGAAAAGGATCTAATTATTTATAAGCTTAAAAGATTGTTATACCAACTTATATGCTGTAAGTATAGCAATTTCAAAAAGTAACATAATTTTGCAGGCTATCACTTGCGATACAAGATGCAGTCGTTGGCAAATATTTTTATAGTAGAAAACATGTTATGCATGTTTTCTACTATAAATATGTTATGTTATCTTGTGAAGGTGGTTTCACTGGAGGAGAAGGGTGCTAAGCCATGAAAGCACCTGTCCAGGTCTATATCAATTTGCATGTAATTTTTTGTCGAGGTGGTTTCACATCAGTGAAGGGGTGATAAGTTGTGAAAACACATATACAGGATAAATTTGCACTGCAGAGACGCTTTCAGGGCTGAGGCAGGTGGGCATATTGCGCATTTTTTATACATTTCTGTTTTCTTGCACCAAGCTGCTCCCAAAGCATAAAAATTGCGAAAATAGCCCGGAACTGCTTCAAAACAGCCTTAAAAGCTAGAATTTTGATGCCAACCTCAGCCTTAATATGTAGAAAAGGCCAAATTTACTAAGACGCTCCCAATTGTGTTTGTTCTTACTTTGCACCTTACTGGTGACAAAGGCTCCCATGCTTGGTGCCGCCATAATCTCCTCTAAACTGTTGTAAATATGCGTGACCCCGCAAAAAAGCTGCCATGCATCGAGCGTGCTGCTTCTACTAGCTAGCCTGTGTTTTCTGGTGCCTCTGTCGCCTAGCGAAAAGCACAGAGTCGAGTGGCGAGCGCAGTGGAGTTGACTCTCAGGTTCTTTGTTGTCTGTAGCGCATTCCTCCGGTCGCTGCAGTTTTCATGTCGATGCTGCTGCATGCGGTTACCTACAAGTGCGCATTTGCCGTGAGTGTGTAACTGTAAACGTGGAGTCATTTTCCTGCATACGACGCATCTCCTTGATTCTCTGGCGTGCGCACATGGGCTTTCGGAATGGGTTCCATCAGTGACAGATCGCGTTCAATTTATTCCCGGTTTACGCCCAAGCTACCAAATTATTTAGGCAAGCGATTTCTCATTGCATTTAAAAAAAGCCATCACACGCGAAATATGCACATCGGTGTCCACAGGTAGAGAGACTTGGGCAAAGCCGTGGTGACAAACCACACGTTCAAATCATTTTAAATGATATTAACGGCCACCTTGTCGCTTTATTCGTGACTCATAACTCGTCGGTGATCTCGTGGCAGTTTTCATGAATGGCGATTTGCCACAGCTACGTTTTGTAATCCAAACTTGCAACGAGCACTTTAAGAGGCATCGCTGCGTGCCAGCTCTGGGCTCTACGAGCTTTTAGGCTTAGCTTTATGTTTGATCGGTGTTTCGGTCGGCGGCCGTTCCACATTGTGACTGTTTTCTGCCTTTTATTCTTTTTTTTTGCTGTAAAACTGGCTTCTGTACTTTCAGCGGTTCGTTTGCGTGAACACGAATTTCTTACTTGCGCTGCGCGGTGTGAGCGCTTTATGCGAGTCACGGCACAGGCGGAAATAGCAAGTCAATGTATTATCGGGAGTTGCACATCGACAGTGATGACCTACGATATTAAAAAATGGTAGTGGCTTAGCTCAGCTATGCCAGGATATACGTAGCGTTAGCAAAAATTCAGCTGATTATTCTTAGCTTTCCAGATATCATGCTTACAGCTGTTCCAATGACACATACACGGTATATGTATTATGTGGCACATGTATATTTATTTGGCCAGTGCACTGCTTCGGAATCAGATGAGTTAAGCTTCTCCGCTCTACTGCACCGTTGAGTAGCATTTGCACTATCTTTCTTCATGGCTATACCACAGTGGCAAACGCCAGTCAGAGGGGCTATCAAGCGGCTCCAGCGCAGTGTCAGATGGCGACTGCACAGGGAAGGCGCACGCGTCGGCGTCCATATGGCTACCAAGGCTATAACGGCACTCCTCTGGAAAGCGCACTCCGGCAGCGGCGAATTGCGCGCGGTCACAGCTGAGTGCGAGGGAGGTGCCGGCTCCGGTGCGTGACACCACTGATCGTCTGCGCAGCGCATCGGATTGCGCTCACGTCGGCTGCGAGCCGCGCGCAGCGGCGGCGGAGTATCATTGCGCATGCGCAGACCAGTGCCACGCGAAATTGGCTCAGCGAGGCCAGTGTAGCTAACACTACAAAAATATAATTCGCCCACGTGTGTCGTACTAATAACATGCAGTTGCTCGCGTGGAGATGCGTTATCAGTACCATCCGCTTATCATTTAGTGCCATACGCACATGCTGTACGAGATAGTTGGTGCGGCGATGTTTCTTTGCTCCCGCACAGCAGTGTTGAAAAGGGTCCTGCACGAGGTGGCCGGGAACAGGTGCAGCGCAGTTTTGTTGTTTGTTAAGAGCATATGACGCTATCATGTTCGGCTTTTTTTTAAGCGAAGGACTACTGTTACATAACTAAGATTCTTGGGCAATCACAGTTTTTTTTTTCATTTCTTTTTAGTGTGATGCATTTTTCTTTTTCAATGTTTCTGGGGAACCTAGTTTTCAATAAAACGTTTTTTTTTGAAGTACTATTTTGTGTGTGTTATGAGAGCTATAGATAGGTCACGTGGTATGTAAAAAGGTAGTGCAGTTGATACCTGGCAAGAACCTGTTTGAAAACTTCTTTAGAAATCTGTTTAAGTGTTATGTGTATTATAAGCCAATTAAATAATGCACTGGGGCCCCCACATATATGAAAATTTGTATTTGCAAGCTCCCAGGATGACAATAAATGCCGTAACTGCTCCGAAGCAAGGTTCTCCCGCTCCAAAATAGAAATTTTGCTGCTCCCAAAACTGCTCCCAATTTAGTCTAAGCCATCTCACCCCTGGCCTTACTTCAAGTTTAAAAGAAGATATTACCCCAATTAGATTCTTTTGACAGGAATGCCAAAATGCATCTGGCCTTTTTTTTGTGTGTGACGTATTTACTGTCTTTAATCTACCGCTACGTTGGCTTCGCGCCCTCGGAGCTTGTAGATGGCTATCGCATCACTGCGACTGTGGTTTCTTGCGCGGCAGCTGCAGCAAACGGTATATTTTCTTTTCAATCCCCATTCGTTTAGCTGCACACTCGCCTTCAAAACTAAGACGTTTTATGCCATCTACGATCGCATCTGCTGAGGTTTTGTCTGCAGAGCTTGTGGAAAGCAGTGTTGCTTTGACTGGTTGAGCATTGGACGCGTGCACACTTTCAGGGTTCTGTCAGTTACGTTATTCCCATAGATGATCGTGTCAAGAACGAGCGCGGCTTTGTCCACAGCAGTTGTGGCTCTGACAATCACACACACTGTCTTCTACAGTGCGTGCGGCAGTTGCACGCGTACTTCCGAAGCTTTGAGTATGCTACTCCTGGTCTTCGTTCGGTGGTTTCCATACTAAAGTTCATATCACCGGCCGTGATTAGGAAATGTGTCCGGAACATTCTAATTTAGACCCAATGTATTTTAGGCCCTATACCAATGGACATAGTGGAATTTCGCTGGGGTATTTCATGAATTCGTATCTTCACCGGTTTTACGTCACTAAGATTTTACTGTACGTTTAGATGAACGCCTCTTAAATTAATTTATAAGAAAATGTGGTAGGTTCGAAAAGCCTGGAGCAGATTGACCTGCTTTTTCTTCAGCGGCTAGATCAGGTACAGAAATTTCGATTTCCGGAGATTTTCATGACAACCGTACAAACGGTAGAAATGATAGAAATCTGGGAGTTTCCCAGCCAATCCGGGAGACTTTAAAGGTATAGAATTCTCAATAGGTTTTGGCGCTTGGACTCCTTTTGATAGCAAGTGTGAATGCCCCTTACAGCACCAGCACCAAGAGTGAGAAAAGTGCGGCACTTTATTGAGAGGTGGTGAAAGCAGGAAAGTTCAAATAAACACTGTGGGCTGTTCTTTAGCAAGAAGTAGTTGACCCCAATGAAGGTCTTGTTCATCTTCATGATCAGCTTTAACGTGTCTTTGTTTCATGAGGACTCAGGATAATATGAATATTGTCGCTAGGTGAAAATAACAGAATACAGGACGACGGTGTGACCAGAAAAAACGAGGTCTGTATTAACAGAACAAAAGAGCAGCCGCTTCGACTTCTTCTTTCTCGGAGGAACCGTGGGTGCTCTCCACGCTCATCAATGTCAGTGTACTTTTTTTTTGCAGTTTAAGAGCTCATTATACTCACTTATATTCTTGAAGTATAGTGAATTTTAAAACCTAACATATTTTACAGGCTGTCACTTGTAATCCACCGAAAGTCAAATTCTGGTATCATTTAACGTTGCTTCCACTTCCGTTCAAACCAAAAACATTTGCACAAGCCCTGTTTAAAGTTTCAAAAATTCTGTGCAGGTTAGCCCGGTCACGATAAATATGCTCATTTTTTTTTATTGATATGTGGCATATATTATTTGAATTCTACGGCAAATATTTTACTGAATAACTATTCGCTTCAAATTTGCTTAGAACCTAAAACTTGCCATTTGCACATGCATACTCATCACGCTTGTCTTTCTTGTTCTTCTGCTAGGATGTGACCTCTCCTCCAGATGTCAACATGCTTGAGGGAGAGGAATCTCTAGAGTTCTACGGCCAGAGACCATGGCAAGCCAAAGTACAAGGTAGATTGCTATGAAAATATCTGAGCTATTGCATTGTATTCAAGATGGATCTATTCAAGATGATGTGTTTTAGGTAGGGATGTGGAAATATGAAAATTTTCAAATACACGTCGAATATAAATTTATAATCTCAAAAGTTTGTTTCATTGGGCTAGTTGGTCTAACGTGGTAAAAGGTAAAAACATTGCTAACTAGAAGAGACAAACGAAGAAATTGGAGACAGGGCGAGCACTGACTGACTGTTTTATTGCTTCAATGCAATATAAAAGAAAAAGTTGCGGGGTAAGAAGTCATGTTACTGTATCATGTCATGGTTGTATTGTATTTTGTCGGATGGCTTGAAAATTCATGTTACTTGTTATGTCTGCACCTTTTTCCTTTGCATTGCATCGAAGCAATAAAACAATTGGTTGTTAGTCAGCACTTTTCCGGTCTGTTATTTTTTGCCTCTTCTAGTTTGCGCTGTTTATTTACCTTTTACCACTATAGGAGTAGACTATCAAATAATAAAGACATGCAATTTTTTTCACCAGTCATCTTTTACTTCGCGCGGCCGGTACCACGCGATGTGGTTTTATACATCACAGGAGGATTCCGGCAGATAGCGCCACGGTATGCCTTCGCTCGCAATAGTTTTCTAGCAATTTTTGTTGATTTTCATGATGACTGCACTCGTAAATAGGAGTGATGGGATTAAAGCCCTGGCAAGACGGCAAGACTCGAAGGAAGGTAAAGGCGATCAGGCGATCAGCGGTATTGCTGAAGTGACATTTCATTCAAATAATGGGCCCTGTTGTGGTAATCTAGTGGCTAAGGTACCGGCTGCTGACCCGCAGGTTGCAGGATTGAATCTCGGCTGCGGCGGCTGCATTTTTTTTTTTTTTTGATGGAGGCGAAAATGCTGTAGGCTTGTGTACTCAGATTTAGGTGCGCGTTATAGAACCCCTGTTGGTCGAAATTTCCAAAGCCCTCCTCTAGGGTGTCTCTTATCTCTTATAATCATATAGTGGTTTTGGGACATTAAACCCCACATATCAATCAATTGAAATAT
The DNA here is from genome assembly GCF_043290135.1 of Rhipicephalus microplus. Taxonomy (NCBI): domain Eukaryota; kingdom Metazoa; phylum Arthropoda; class Arachnida; order Ixodida; family Ixodidae; genus Rhipicephalus; species Rhipicephalus microplus. The sequence continues at coordinate 185,861,533 of NC_134702.1, forward strand.
TGGGTTCATACTGAGGCCTCAGCTGCTTGTCTACTTTTGGTGAAAATTTAGCTGAGATGTTTGAAGCAGTTGGGCACATTGTACTGCATAAGTAATGCCGTGTGGTTCTTACCATATTTACTCACACTGTGATTTTACTTTTTCATTGATAAGCTAGCCCAAACTTGGATGTGCTACTATTTTGAGTGAAATTTTCGGAAGTCGAATTAGACTGCAGCATGCAAACTAGTTCCAGGTTAAAATTCTTACGATGACTGCTGTACTTTGTAAACAAAGAATGCAATGCTAAAAAGGGCCTGTGATTGTGTTGGAGGCACATGTTCCCCTTGTTTTGCACACATCAATCCACAGAAAGTATGGTGGGTATGCGGCGAATTCCTCCATTGGTCGCCGACAGTTGAGACTTATCAGACAGCTACAGCACATATGGCTACTGCCACCTTCGAGAGCGGAGGGAACCAGCCATTTTTGTTGACACTCAAGAAAAGAGCACAGGACCCTAGCCGTTTGTAGAATCACTGTAAAACTGCAAAGAAAACAAAAAAAACAAAAAAAGGAAGCATGAACTGCGCAGACGAAATTAGCTGGCACTTGCACGCTACAAGTTAAATGAAAACGATAAGTGAGCAGTTATGTAACAAAAGGAAGCCATGAAAAATGATGGAAACAATGAGTTTTGGGGAATATGCCACAGGCCAGCAGCACGTCTCACGTGCCTGCCATTTGTTTTGTGGTGCTATGTAGGACATCATACAAAGCTAGAAATGTGTGATCTCGTGCCGTAGTATAGGTCTGTAATGCATTTTTCCAGTGAGAAACTTGCTGGAATTGCACTCGTCAGGCAATTTTCAACATTGAAAGGTATGGGAGACATAGCTTCCTTCCATTGCACTTTAACTTAATATACTGAATAAGTCCTCAAATGGCTTGTTTCTCCACATCTACACCCGCAGCGTGGTGTCGCCGTCCTGGTGATGATTGACAACTGCCTTGGCTCCAAAATGAATTTAACGCAGGTTTTGCTCCTCTACCTTTGAGCCATCTAACACGTTGCTCTTCTTGCAAAAGCGACAGCCCGAGTCGCTTTTGCACTAATAAACTCAAACAAACAAACCTTTCATCTGCAGGAAGGGCTGAAGCACTGGATCCACAATTTGAGGACCTCGGAATCCAGGCACTGCAGTACAGGGAGAAGACGCAAGTGGACCACTCGGTTTGTGCCTTTTCTTTCACTCTTATGTTACTGAATTCCATGTCTTCACACTCACATGACAGATAGTGGTCTTTAAGGTCCCTTACCCTTAAGGGGGGGACACGGCTTCGGAAACGCGAAAAATGGCAAAAAAATCGATTTTTTGAAAATCAAGTTTTCAGTTTCTGGAACACTTTTTCTATCTGGTTCCAAAATATCTACACTGAAAACCGTGCAGAAGTGCTTCGGAAAATTCGTATCACCCACCTACGTAGCGAAACATTTTCTGGAAATCGCGAGAAAACGTGATTTTCAAAAAATTATGGCTTCGCGATGGCGGGGCCGGGAACCGGCTTCTTGGGCTCATCGGAAAGAGCATTTCTCCGTGTTTAACTTTCCTGCCTCAGCTGGCTCCTCCCTTTGAAAACAAGCGCACAAAAAGCAAATGTTTGAAAGTCGTTTCGAGGCCCTTGATTGGCTGTGGCCGCCATGTTGCCTCAGCTCGCCTCGCCATTGGCCCGATGCTCGCTCCGGGAGATCGTCGTCTGCTGCTTGTGCGTCGCGAGGACATGGCTCTCGAAAATCGCCGCTTCGTGACGTGTTCATGGCTTGATGATCACTTAAGATATAATTACGCTTCATTTACGAGCAGTAAGTAGGTGGATGCGCGATCAGGTTACTACAAGCGGGCGCGCGGTCGTCACCGAACGCTACCGGCAAGTGCATTACGCGCCGGCTGCACAGTGCACGTGGCCGCGCACTCCACGGTCATATGGAGTGCTGTCAATAAGCTTTTGTGATGCGATTTAGAGGTGCTTGGAGCCGTACTTGATATTGCCACGAACGTCTAAGAATGTTTATAGGCAATGAAAGCCTCTTAGATTAGAGTTTCCGCGACCGGCTGTATGATGATGCGTTTCAGGGCTACAGCGGCAAAAGAGCATGTATGAACCAGGGGCACGAACTTTTATATGCCCGTTTCGCCTCATTAATTATACTGCTACAAATTCCTGTGCCACCAGTCTTCTGCCCATAACTTTGTTATTTGGAAAGAAGGCATGGGCCGTCATGGTGTGATCATTTTTATGATGCAATAAACCTCTCTCCAAATAAAGAAATGTTCAGTGATTATTTGTAATCAAGTATTTAATTATGCTAATTGCAACTTCAGAACAAAAAATATGTGTAATCATTTCAGTATATGGTCTTATTCAATTACAATCTTTTCCGTCATACTTATCACACCACTCCTCCATGCAAAGAACTTGGTTTGAAATCCATACTTGTTCTTTGTAAACCATGAAAAGGAGTAAATCATGAAAAGAAGTAAAATATCATGAGACAAACCTGAGATCACAATTTTTATGCGTCTTAGAGACTTAAAGAAAAGTTGAAACTTTAAGCGCAGTTTTCTCAATACTGTTTTTTTGACATTATGCTCAGCCCCTCCACGTGTTTCAATAAAAAAATAATTTGTCTCTCATTAAGTATTTGTGGTATCGCTTCAAAAATTTTATGGAAGCACTGTGAGGTCATTCTTAGTGTCTGTGCAGATTTCATTAATATCCAACGAGAAACAAGAAAGTTCATCGAAAAAGGCCTGCCGAAAACTTCGATAGGCTTTTTCTCACAAGTGTGTTTTAGACATTGTGCATTGCCCGTGGAAAGAGTAGCACGAGAATGACTAGACCGATTTTGATTCTGTTTTTTTTCCTGAATCCCTGAACACTGCTTGTGGGTACAGCAATCTTCAGTTTCTGTTTTATGGCCATGTGTTTTTTCTAGACGATGATTTGTCCATGCCACTGTTTCTGACAATGTGTGTCGGCAGCCATGATGATCAAAAAAAAAAAAGAGTTTATTAAAGAATTCTGAGAGTGCCATACCCAGTAGCTTTCTTTTGACTAAAAATCAACACAATTCGCAGCTTCCTGGCATGTTTTGTTACAGCGCTAGGCTTTCCACGAGCAGACAATGTAATTGGACCATGTAGCATTATGTAACTTGAGAACTACTGAAGATATCGTGATGAAACTGCATATTTCCCTATTCGAGACACTTATGAGTATGCATGCCAAATTTCATTGCTGTAGGTCAACAAACAAAAAAGTTTTTTTTCAAAGCCACCTCCCCCTTAAACCTTGACTATGTGTCACTGAAAACTTACTGAAAGGTTGCCTTCATTGAATTGTGTGATTGTAGGCTTTAATCTCACAAGGCAACTCACGTTACGAGAAACACCGCAGTTGAGGGCTCCGGATACACTCAAACCTCGTTATAACGAAGTTGAAGGGGGCCACAATTATTTCGTTATATACATTATTTTTATATCGATTATAACAGTTTGTGGCAATGTATGCTCAGATGGGCGCACACCTATAAGCATGCAAAGAAGGAAACCGCCTCACGGCCCGATGTACCGCTACACGACCACGCGTGCCACGGAAAATAAACTCAGTTGAATCTCATTAATTCAAGACTCCTAATTCGAATTGCCGGTTGATTCGAACTCACGCTGAGGTCCTGTCAAAGCTATCTGTATTCCAATGTGCAAAATCGCCCTGTAATTCGAACGCGCAAGCACTTGCGAAGGTTAATTCGAACGTACCGCGCTCCGAAAATGCTCTCAGCACCACGCTCGATCCCACAACGGCATCTCTCAACACTGTGCACGAAGAAAAGGAATGAAAAGACTGTAGTGGATTGTTTGCTCCCTCTCAAATGCCAATCTGCGACGTGCCTGTGCCTCGCTTCTTCCTTTTTCATCTCTGCATGTAGAGACCCTTCTCCTTTCAAGGCAGCGTGTGCAGAAGAAAAAGAAAAAAAGAAAGCTGTTGCGGAGAATCCTCCTTTCTTGGTGCAGTGGGTAGCAGCCATGGTAGCAGGGGAGACGCAGTCATTGCCGTCGTGAGAGGGAAATCGCATTGCACCGTGGCACCGCTTCTCGGTCATGTGACCCGCTGAATGCTTATTCAATCCCTTCCGCTGGCTGTGTGAGAAGGACGGCTCTCTCGGCCGCGGGGGGCGTGGCTGTAAGGTTGGCCCGGGAGTTTTGAAAGAGGCGCGTTGAACAAGCATCAAACTCCGAAGAAAATGATATGCTTAACATGCTACGATCGGGTTTTTTTTATAGACTACTTGATAGACTAATTTAGTTTGTTATATTCATTTACCAGTCAATTTTACTTTGTTACAACAAGGTTTAAAATGCATAGTTCTCAATGGAGCTTTCAAGGGGAATTTCATTTACTTCGTTATATCCATTATTTCGTTATATACTGTTACATTATAATGAGGTTTGAGTGTAGTTTCAACCACCTGGAACGCTCTAATGTGCTCCTAGATCACACACTAGTCAGGTTCCTGTCATTTTGCCTCTTTCAACATGCAACTGCTGCGGCCGAGATCGAACTTGCAGCTTGTGGATCAGCATACAAGTACCATAACCACTAAGCTACCACGGCAGTTCTGTTATCTTATCAGTAGGTCAGAATGTTATGACCGTAAAGCATGGCACTGCCAGTTGGGCATGTTGGTAAAGGTTTATGATGAAAGAGCGCAGTATGCGCAGGCTTAGATAGAATACAGGGCGGAGCGCTCTGTCATATGTTTAACTATTGGCGTGGGATCAGAGTAGGCCAGACACACAGCAGAATAATTCGACTCTCCGGCCCTGTGCTTACATTTCGATCCAATTCTAATCATTCAGAGGTCGTTCTGTATTAATTCTATGAGACAGAATTGTGCCCTCACCCGTTCTGTTCCCATTCTTCATCAAAATGATTAACATCACTGCCGCTTGCTGTTGCTAGTGTCACGCAAAAAAAAAAAAAATGTTCATTTTTAGGGCAGACGAGGTTGCCTGTTCTGTTCTGCATACCGTAAATTGATATCCCAAGCAACCACCACCCCCACAGTGAAAGGTAAATGGCGAAAATCTGGAGAGGGGGCCCGGGCTAGGTTGCAGACCAAAATTGAAGATGGCAGCCTTGTAGCCCCTAAGACGAATGAACACTCGTGCTTCTAATAAAATACTTTATTGAATACAGTATACTCTAGGTAAACGGAAATTTGTTAAACGGAACTGCTGCTTAAACGGAACTATTGCCTCTGCAATGCTTGGTTTCGGCCTTGTATTCTACACCTATGTTCACCTTTCAGTAAACGAAACTCCTGTTACATGGAACATATTTTTCCGGTCCCTTCAGGTTCCGTTTACTGAGAGTCCACTGTACAGTTAAACCTGCATACAATGAACCTCGATACAACGAATTCCTCTATATTATGATGTTTTTCTATACCACGCTGTTACTCTATAGAAGCACATGTATTTGTGACCACTGTGTAACAAAGTAGCGGCAGGAGGCACACTTGATACAGCGATTTTTCAGTGCCCACAACTTAGGAATTTTGCCCCAAATTTTGGCGTTTTGGCTCAACCATGCATGTTATGTGGTTGCCCTGTTGATGATGAAGTGCGAAGCAGGGGTGGCATGCACTGCACACTTCAAGTGCCGGCTAACGCGAGGCAAGCCCTCAATACTGCACGCGGGTGTGCGCGAGGCAGGCCAGCGTTACTGCCAGTATTGCTGCTGTGGGCACATGCGCTGCGGAGATCGCTTTTCTAAATAGCGTTTTCTCATACCCTTGTCCTTAGCTCTTCATTTTCGACGCCGCATGCGCGTGTGTGGTTTCACTGCGCATGCATGAAGTGCACCCCAAGGACATTCCGTATTGTGATTTTTCTTCTTTTTTTCTTTTTTTGTAAATTTGGACAATCTTATGTTATTATTACTAAGTACCGTAGATGTCAGATTAGGTGCTGATGAAAACTGTCCCAGACCATGATGACGACGATGGATCTTCGGAGGTCGACTTGTCAGGAGCTTGGGCGTCTTGCACCCTGCCACGTGTTCATTCACGAGACTGTGGACTCCAGCAATGCGCCATTGCGTTGCCATAGTCAATTCTGGAAATTATGGCTAGACAATGACTGAGCAGCGTTGTATTGATGTCCTACAAATGTTTATTGGAGAGATAAAATGAGTTTTACCACATAGTTGAGTAAAGCAATATTGCATTAGCAACAAGTTTTAATACGAAGTAGCGCTAGCAGCTAACTTTTTTGGATCTGATATCATATAACTCTGATAAACACTGGTGGAAGGGAATGCGGCTGTCCCAAGGAGAAATGCTTTTTTCACACTGTCTCTTTTTACTTAAAGGTGCAGCATGAAAAAGGGCATACAGTCAAACAGGGTTATATCGAACTCAAAGGGTATCGCGAATTGCTTCGATATATGAAAAATTCGATATAAAAAAATAGAGGCCCTGAGCTCTTACCTGTAGCGGATCATCACCCTGAACAGGCGCAGTCAAGGATGACAACTAATTCCGTACACATGTCGCAACAGAATGATTTATTAGCATGACAGAAATTGCTAAACTTGTCCTGCTTCTTCGTTTTTAAAATTTTGAAGACTAAGTACGCGCGTGTACTCATCGCCTCATTCGGGCGATCCTCCTCTTTGCAATCCGATTCCATGTAGTCGTCCGCAGAAACTTCGTGTGGACACGCTGTCGGGAAGCGGGAATACAACTCGCGAAACGCGTCGTCTATACGCTCGACGTCGCCTTCACCGGTGTCTGCAAGTTCTGCCGTCTCTAAGCCTGCCTTGCAGAAGCAGTTGACCACTGTGTCTGTCTTCACATTTCGTTAGGCATTGAAGATCTTCGCAGGAGAAAACTTCGTGGATATTTCAGGCCACTTCTTTGTCATCCACAGCTGGATTTTCTGGCTGGTGACAGCTTCGCTTTCACCAGAATTAGTTTTGCCAACGATGTTGTAGCGTTGCTTAAATCGGTGAAGCCACCCGGCGTTGTCGGTGCAGTTGTTTTACCAAGTAAAGTGGCAAACCATTTGGTCTTGGCGATCAGCGTCGGGCCATCGACCGGAATGTTCTTCGCGCGCACTTCTAAAAACCAGGCATAGAGTGCCTTTTCTACATTCCGGTGGGCAGAAGCGCACACATAACAGGCTCCCGACGTTTGCTGCTCTGCTGCCTTTGCCTTGATATCTGTCTTGTTTTTCAACAAAGTACTCAGGATGCTTTGTAATATCCCTCAGGAGCTTTGTACTCAGGATGCTTGTAATATCGAAGTTGTTCGCGGCAGTCGAACATTTCTCGCCTGCTTCTACACGTTGAATAGCCTTAAACTTTGTTGCAAAGTCAAGGGTTTTGCGCTTCGTGATGCTGGCCATAGCTACACGAGAAGTCTACAATTCAAGGAGTTTGCAGCAGCTTTGCACACCACACACGCAAAAGAAAAATGCTGCACATGCGGTGGTAGGGAGGCGACGTGACAGCAGAAGCAACAAAGCTCTCGCGAGGCGATGGCCACTTACAAGGGCAACAGCAAAAGGTGTGAGCTGTGATTGGCTGATCAAAACTCGCAAAACAGCAACAAAAAAAAAAGAAAAGGCGAAGGAGGAAGACGTCGGCTCCTTCATTCCTGCTCTCCGAGCCGTCGGGTACGGGGAGAAAGCATCAACGAAAGAAGGAGAAACGAAAAAAAAAAAAGCCGTTTCGCAAGCTAGGGATAGTGCAGTCCGAGCGCTCTTAAAAAACGGCTTCCAACTCGCGCAAAGCCGCGCTGCCGCGAAGATCGGGGCAGGGGGGCGGGCGAGTGTTGAAGTGCACCTTTTAGCTCGTGCGGCGTTCGATATATTCGAAGGTGGGTAAAAATAGCGTTCAATATAAACGAGTGAATTTCTATACTTTTACAAAGGAATTTCAAGGGGATAACTTGCGAGTTCGATATAACCGAAAATTCAATATATGTGGGTTTGATATAATTGTGTTCAACTGTACAAGCAGTACGCTGATCCTTGCCAAGATAGCGTGCGCGCCAGTGATCCCGACTGAGTGCCTAGAAAGTTCACAGTTTCTGCTCTAACAATGCCCCCTCTTTTCGTGTCGTTTAATTCATGAAAGACAAGTGAGGTGTTTCTTCGCTGCGTGGTAGGATTTATCGTCTGCGCCCTCGAAGCGACGAAGATGGGCTGGCTTGTTTGGTCTTTCCTTGTGCAGCGCTTGTCATCCCTGCTTTTGCGCTCTTACCTTCGGGTAGCACTTACAATGCGTGGGGGGATGTTATCAATTTAGGCTTTATACAGAACATGACGGCAAAAACTCAGTGAGTGTGTCCATGTAACTGCTGTCGCAATAATAATGCAGCATTTTATTGCTAAATAAATGTTTTGGGTGGGCTTTGCCTTCAGTTTCTTTTTTGTTTAGTTTTCTTGAGACTTGGTTAATGGGAATTGGATGAATTTTCTTGAGACTTGGTTAATTTCTTTATATCCAGGTTTAAGTGCACACCTGCATTTACTTGAAGGGTCGATTTGCCGGCTAGTCCCACAGGAAACTAGCGGATAACCACTGGTTTCCTGTACGATACTATGTTTACAGTTTTTACCAAATGGGAGGGACTCTTCCGGTGAAATTTTGAGTGTTATGACAAAAGAGGAAAGACGTTTTTCAAATGTTACGACAATTTGTGACAGCTCAGATGCAACACTGAGGCGCACATTGCAAAAGTACTAAGAAATCTTGCATGTATGTAAAGACTTTCAGAACTTGGTTTCGTAGGAATTGCAGCTGTAAGATTCTGTTGCAGAGAACAGGTTTAAAATAAATAAATAAAATAAATAAAATGGCGGGAGGAAAGGGGGGGGGGTGCTCTTCTCTGTTTATTGGCACAAATTTCAAATCTCGAACAGGAGAAGGGGCACTTGTGCGAGATCTTGCGGTATATTGTGTGCTCTGAAAGGTCGACAACCTGCCCATCTTTGCAGGGCCTGGTGGTTCCCCTGTTGAGCAGTGCAGTGGCTCAGTTCAAGAAGTACCGCTGCCCCCGCATGAAGAGGCACCTCAGTGAGTGGACACAGTTTGCCTCCACCGTCTTTCCAAAACCACTCGGCACTTGGTCGTTGTGCTTCTAATCATTCCGTAGGGTAATGTTTGGTATAGTGAAGGCGTAGTTAATATTGGTACGTTGAGGGATGCCGCATGATACAATGCCACATGAAAATTGAGAAAATGTATATGGTTCAATAGTTCTGCAGCCGTCATCTTTTTGATATTCTTGAACAAAGATGATAAATTGCAGAATTTTTAACGACATCTCGCGTCAGGGCATGTAGTGTGAAGGTGAGATAAGTGCTGGTCATCAAGGGTAACAGACTAGATTCCAAGTGCGTGGGGTTGATGTGTCAGAAGCAAGCAAAGTCCCAAGTTGATTGGCATAACATTGCAGAGGCCTTTGCCCTGCAGTGGACGTAGTCAGGCTAATGATGATGATTTGAACACGACATTTATGAGACTCGTAAAATGCCTATAGGCGTATTTTACTTTAACTGTTATTCATATGTACTACAGAGATATTCTATTTCCTTTTTTGTCACAGTGATCTCAGGGAAACGAAGAAAAAAGAAAGATTAGAAAAATCATGAAACAAAATTTTCAGATCCAAACTGCTATGGCAGTAAGCCATTGCTGACTTTTCTCAAGTATCCGTCTTGCTCTCTCTCTCTCTCCTCAGTGGTCCAGATTGCGGAGGAGTACTACTCCAGCTCAGACTATGACAAGGCTCTGAGGTGAGTGTGGCTTTCACCTCACGTGGTTTAAAATGTGTGGCCAAGTGCAAACGAATGGATATGTACGGCATATATTCACTCTTCAAATCAAAGAGTAAAAGTGTTCCTTCAGCTAGAATTTTCTCCCATTATTGGGAAAGTTGGGTCAGCATGCAAGAGCTGAGAATGGACTTTGAATACTTCTAAACTTGAGTGTGTGCCCTGAAACATTGTGCGTGAGTACTTGGTAACGCTTTTATAGGAATGAGCCTATGGTAGCCACAAGTCAAGCCCACAACCTTGTTCTCAGCAGGTGACTGGTAGATACACGGAGCCTCTTTGTTGTGTGATAAATACCTGAGAGAAATGGGTACAAAGTTTCTTGCATTGAATTTGCATGTGTTGCCATTTTTACTTTCAGCATCCTGATGCATGTTCTGTGGGATTACCGAGCTGAGCGCTGGCGACCTCTGGTGTCCAACATTCTGACCACTGCCCTCAAGTGTGCCTACCTCTCGGCCAGCGTGCCAGCCTTCCTGATGCTCGGTCTTGAGTTCGCTTCCAGCTGTATCCTTGTAGAGGGGACTTGAAGCATTTGCATTGGTGCTTGGTGTTCTGTGACCTCTTTGTACCTGCTGGTGGTTAGTGGCTTAGGTGTTGTGCTGCTGAGCAAGAGAACTTAAGTTTGCTGTGTAGCCAATGCAGAAACATTTTGATGGGAAGGAAATGCAAGAACGCCTCGGATGAGTGTTTTCAGGTGGGTAAAATTAATTGGAAGCACCCTGCTACTGCATGCTCATAATACCCCCAGAGTTACATTTCAGTCTTTGACTTTCTTGTTCTAAGGCTCGGTGGTTATCACTTTGTGCTTCAAAATCAAATTTAATTGTGCGTCTCTCGTGCAGTAGCCAAAGTAGTTTCATTAACGTAAACAGGCCTGCAGGAAATATGCCACATAAGTATCGTAGAATTGCACAATAGGACCGGACAAAAGTGTGCTGAATTTAACAGGAACTTTGTTCACTGAAAGATCTGTGTGATGAATCACAGAACCAACCAAATTAGAGGCAGTTATAACAGTTAAGCAGCAATTCTCCACTTGCTGTTTGTGTTCATTGAGATATTACAGTTGCTTAGTGGTGTATATTATACTTCAGTGTACTGTACTCACCTCATGGAGAGATTGTGCTCAGGTGTTTACTCTGAAGGTGTGCTGCAATGCGAAGGTTCATCTCGCATTTAATAGTTAGCCCTCTTTGAGGTGTATGAGTGACTGTTTCTAACTTATCTGCCTTCTTAACAGAAAGTTAATGCCACTGCAGACTTTTGTTGCACCTTAGTCCAGCAGCAAAGTTCTGGGCACAGTTCTTTAAGATTGTTTCTCAGTGTGCGGGGACGAAAGTCTCACGGTGGTTATACAGAAGCACACTAAATATGTCACAGCAACAGCATGGCAATGCCGTCTCTCACTTCTGTCACAAAGAGCACTTGTTATTGGGTTAGATTACCATATCTTCTGGCAGCATACAGCAACAGACATTCTTCACTCTTTTGTGTGTGGGTGCTCAGTAAGTTCTACTGTGGTGGCATTTCTCCTTAATTATACTGCTGAGTTTTGTTTTATACAAACAAACGTATGTACAGTACTGACAGATTCAAATGCGACATCAAATTTTTTTAATAATGAGAACTGACAGGCATTGATGCCAAGGAAAGCACATGGTATGTCATTAGAAATAATTGTAATGTTAATGTGAGGAACAAAAATTGTGAACGAAAAGATAACATGCCACTGGCAGGAACCGAACCTGCGACCCTCGAGTAAAGTGTCCAATGCTCTACCACTGAGTTATGACAGTGGTTGTTCCTCTGTCCGCTTTATAGGATATGCAGTCAACTCCTGTTGATACTAAACTAACGGGAATCGCAAGAAACTTCGAAGTAAACGAACTTTCAATGAAGCGAAATGCACAGAAACTGCACTTTTATTTCTTTAAACCTGACAGCTCTCTAAGCAAAACAGCCTGTCATTTTCTCTTGCCGAACCTGGCTGCACCTTGCAAGTTTTCCAAGCACTCCACATGTCGAAGTGCTTCTTCAGTATTGCCTTCATCATCGTCCACTCGCCGATAGATCTGCGCAATTTTTGTGTTCATTAGTACATGATATGTATCGACGTTGTCCTCCACTGCAATGAATTTTTCAATATGGACATCAATAAGAATGGCCCCAAAACTATCGTCATCGAGTTCACCTGTTCGCACTTGAAATTCGAGAGCGCGTTAGGCTTTAAAGGCTGTACTTTCGTGCGATGCCTTACTTGGCGGTGCCTCCCTGGTCAACCTATTTTAAGATTTTGGACTTTCGTAGCCACTCAGGTCAAGTGTTGGATAGGTATGACGAGTTATCATTATCGAATGTCACCGGAACACTCGAAATCGTCTGTGGAAATACGAGCAGAATCAGCCCACAATGTGTAGGCAAGCTAGTCAGTTTATTAGGCTATGTTCGAACAGCGCAACTGGATGCAGATGGAGCAGAACACGCAAACACACACACAGCGCTGTGTCTCCAACTGACACAGCACTGAACTCCAACTAGACTTCAGCGCGTGTCTGAAGCCAAGCACTTGACACATTAGAACGTAAGACCTAGTTAGCCGACTCGATCAGTGCGATGCCCTAGCGTTGACTAAACAAGATGGCCGCTTCATGAACAGTGGCTCTACGGGCAGTGGTGATGGTGGCAACAGCGCAGTCTGACAGCTGTTTTGGTGGTTTTGGTACATGAAAAATTTCAAATTTTTTTGAAAAATTACGATCACCTGGAGGTTTTGGACTGAAACATAACTTTTAATTAACCAATGTCATGGGCTTTTAACTTCTAGTTAGTCTGCCAAAATGAGACCTTCATTATGAATAAAGGAAAGGGGTATAAATTTGAGGGCTCATTTTCTTTGTTAAACACAATAATAAGGAATAAATATAAAGATTGATACGAAGGAAGGTAACATCCCCTAATTTAACTAATGATTCTTTTTCTTGTTTTTAGATGCGGAGCATCTAATACTCGAGGCTTGTAGTGTGGCGCCGTCCGCAAGCTTCCTCCTCCTTTTTCCACCATCTGTGCATCCCTTCCTCCTCTACACACCGCGCGCGCTTCACTCCTCCACCATCTGTGCACCCTTCCTCCTCTACACACCGCGTGCGCTTCTCCTCTTCACGAACATTCGCTAGCTGTATAATGTAGCGCGCATGCGCCGTCACGCTTCGAGAACATCGGCAGCTGATGCGCGCGCATGCGTCGTCGCGCTTCGAGAACATCGGCAGCTGACGCGCACGCATGCGCCGTTGCGCTTCTCCCCCTTCTCGAACATTCGACAGCTGACAGTGCATGCGCCGTCGCGCTGTATATATACTCAAGGTCGGCGCTCGCTCGCTCAGTTGCCGTTCGTCGGTTGGTTTGTACGGCGCGTCGACGTCCAAGGTCGCGGTGAAATGAATTCCAACGAATCCACAAACACAATGATCGACGTCCCTTCGACCAGCGCCGCCCTTTCGCATACGTGTGTACGTGTTCACTCATGTAACACCCCCTCCTACAACCACGTTAACCAATTTAGCCATCGACCCAAGTAAGTCGCACTTTAACACCCCGTTAACCAATTATATGCTCCGCATCCTCCTCAGTGTTCCCCCGAGGGAAGCTGCGGGCAATTTTTTTTTATGACACCTAAATTCTTAGTGGGTACAATATCCTAATGCATTACAGCGATTTTCACCATGCATTGTTTTTACTACCACCATATCCATGCGCGGTCTTGCTGCAGCGTTGTTTCGCTGTTAAGGCACCGTGAAGCACCTTGACCAAACTGCCTCCCCAGGGATTCAGGGGACGCAAGAGGAGAAGAGCTCAATCCAGACCAGCGTCTTCAACGTCATCGAGGTGGGTTGTCCTCTTACTGCTTCATCTCATTTCATTTATCGTATTTACTCACATAGCATTTAGACTTGAATAATAAGCGCACCCCCAGTTATGTTGCGAGAAACCGGGCTTTTTTAAATTTTCGCGCATAATTCCCGCTTCTGGAACTTGGAGGGAGAAAAAAGACTGTGGCAGTGCTGCACGGACTCGCCGAGTGAAGAGGCAGGGCGGTTGCCTGGGCGTCGGAGTAACTTTAGCACCGGCGCCGACAAGGCTCTAGCCATGCGCACTCCGCTTGGAACATGTGATTGCGTCCTCATCAAGTGCACTTTAAAATTCCTGCCGGAAAAGTGTCGTTATTGCGTTCGGTACCTTGTCCGCAAGTTTGAAAGCTGTTCGGGTTTCCGACATGAGCTTTGGACTTTGCTGCCACTGTGCAGGCTTGCATAAGCTCAGTGGACTTTTGTCCACGAACTGAAACATCGCATCTCGCGTGCTGGTTTTAAATCGGTGCTTGAGTATGTTCTTTTCGACACCCGATCTTAATGTTGTCTCGAGAAAACTTTCCACGACAACATGCAGAACCGCCTAATCCGCGTTGGTTGCTTTTCGGTGGCAATCGCAGGCGATCATATTTGCGGTTTTGTGCGGAATCAACTCTCTGGCTCTGCATGAAGGAAAGGGAGCATAGGTGGCACTTGTTACATTTGTCTTAGATATGAGGTGTGAGCCTGTGAAATCGAACGATTAGTACCGTTCTGTCATGTTCTCGTTGCTGGCGAGCTGGTAGTTCAGTGTTCATCGCAGAAAAAGCGTTTTCATTGTGAATGTGTGCCATTCGCTCTCTCTCGCCACATAGTGAGCGCTGATGCAGTGGCACACCCTGTCGTGCGCTCAAGCTGATGTACCGTCACGACAGTAGCAGCAGGCGACGATGCATGCCAACACACTGAGACCCTATAACGACAAATTTGCAGAAACTCCTTTTGATAGATTTGTGTTGGGCACGAACAATGTTTATAGGTCAGCTTGCAATTATGGGACCCACAATATGGCAAGTGATCATTGGAGTGTTCCCTTCAACAGTGGACGGTACTGTACATTCACTTCTACCTTATATAACAACACATTTAAAGCTGAAGTGTGAGTAACTGTACAACTAAGTTTGTTTTATTGTCTTCTGGTTTGCAGGAAATATGAATAATTAAAGCAGTTTTACTTGAGGTATGAGGCCAAGTAGAAGTGAACTTTGTCTCAATATTTCTCTTCTTGGTTATGCTGAATTTGTAATTTATTGCTCGTCACTTTGCTGCACAAAATTTCCATCAGTGGAGTTTTTTTTCTCAAATGATATTAGCTATTGTTTTCCTTATCAATAAATTTGCAAACTATGAGTTCGTATTCAAGCCATAATACCCATTTGAAAACATGTAGGTTAATGGCATTTAGTGTATTATAAAAAGCAAGAAATAATAAAAGTGCTTTCATTGTGATTAGTATTGTGATTTCTGCAATTTTTTTGTACTTCATATGCATATTTTTGTTTGGCAGTTGTATATTGCAACAAAAGCAAAAGAAATTGTTTTAATAATTATACTATGAAACGGTGGACAAACAATAACTACATATTTAGAACTGGGAAATGAAACTGAAGATAACCATGCCATTTTTATTGAATTTGGTTTGAAAGTAATCAAGCACAGTTTTTAAAGCCCATGTTTCGCCTTAGCATGGAAGGCGTTTTCAGTTGATATTGTTGCCAGTTAAAGGTCCGGTCACTTTTAAAACTTTGGGTGCAGTGTGTCGATTCCATCCTGATCCCGATTTCTCTGCAAATCCACAGAATTGACGGTCTTTAAGAGCCACTGAGCAATTTACTTTAGCAATACTAATCAGTAGCAGCTAAAACACTGCAGCCTCGCTACTTCCAGCACAAAAATAAAATTATAAATAACAGTCTCATGATCAGTTGAAATGTGTGCCTGCGGAAAACAAGACATGCTTCAGTGCAACACAGAAGTGACGCGCGGGCAGCATGTCGCGTGTGTCTCGCAACGTCAGCGCATCATGATTTACCCATTCTTTCTGGGCATTTAAAAAAATTAATGAAGGGCAGTCTGGCGGAATTCGCTATGCACGTGAACTTCCGAGTGCCGGTTGCTTTAGCGATTTGCACACTTGCACTGCACATGGAGCTCTTGCCTGCAACGCCTTCTTCAAAAACTCGATTTGAAAGCCTCAGTAGTAATGTTTTCCAGCCAAAACACATTGAAAGTTTCGTCATACTGTATTAACTTCTTTATTTCACCAGAAAGAATTGACGAATGATTGCATTATGATGTGTTGACGCAGCAAGAAACAGGCGGCATACTGCTCGTGTGTCACCACTGTATTGCAGGGAAGATGTCTCTTGTTTTTCTCAGATGCGCATTTTAGTTTATTCTCTTTTTTTTAACATTAAGGTGGCAGCAGCCAGGCTCGGCATTCCTCTTTGTTTGCGGCAAAATTGTGACCAAGTATTGCTGGTAAACATAACCCTTAAAGCCGCAAACTAGCCAGCACAGCAATTGACCAGCCCTGATTACTTTGAGCAATTTCAGGTTCTTTGCATCCCACTTTTTACATGTTCTGTTAACTGGAAAACCCGCTTAATTCGAATATTTTTTACAGTCCCAGTGACTGCAAATAAACATGCAACTAACATGTATGTTTTATTAGTCATACAAGCAAGGCCTTTGAAGCTTTATAGTTTCTGTTCTAAAATAGCTATAATCATAGAACTATTTGTAGCACTGCTTACTGTAAGTAGAATTCGGTGATAATCACTGAGCAAGATCTCTATTGCCAGTTTATTAAAAGTGTGATCAAATGATGTTTTCCTTATTAACCAGCTTTAGAATTGATTGAAACATGTACAATAACACTGAGTTCATATTTAATATCATCAAATGAATGTTTATACTCATTAAAGTATGACCATCCTAGCTTAAAACAGGGATTAGCAACACTCTGAACAGCACTGAAGATGATGTGGTCTGTGAATGGGCTTTGGAACAGTGTATAGGAGCTAGAAATCACTTAAATCGGTAAACGGAGCCTTTATGAAAGAATCATATCTGCTTTTGTGCTGGTAGGACCACAGGTTATGTCGTGCACTTAGTCAGGGCAAAAACAATTTGACTGTACCATACAATCCCCAGCAATTGACGGTGGTGGAAGAGTCACTAGGCAATGCTTTTAAACTGAGGGCCCCGCCTTTGTTCAGGGAGGTCAATGAGCAAAAATTCACAGGGTCGAGTCAGCGTCGCTGAGAACAAGAACGGCCTTTAATGCGCGGCTCAAAATAATCACGAGCAGCCTTCCAAACCCCCTCAACATGGCATTAACGCACACAGAAGGACCAAAAACCCGGAGGGAACAATCCCTGCAGACTGCCGGACAATCGAACATACAGAGTGAAACAATAGCAGGAAAGCCAGCACGAAACGTAACAGAAATTTAATTAAACTTACACGCAACTCACCGTAGAATACGGGCCATCGACTTGCCCTATAGCCGATGCCCCCAAAACTGGCAAGGCCTCTCCTCTGTAGCAGGCAGGAAGGAAACACTCCTCGCGCCTAGATAACCAATTCTGCATTCCATCGCTCGCCTTTCCCCGGAAAGTCCCCGGGCTCGTCGTGCACCCCCTCTTATCTGCCCACCACTTTTCCGCCCCCAGTGGCTTTTTTGGATGCTGACGCTAGTCTCGCGCATGTGGAATGCGCATGTGCTCTCCTCGCCCTGCTTCCACCGTGCATGCTGCAGGTAAGGGCCCATCGGCCAGACAAAATAAATGCTTCATTGAATGCGCATGCTTTTACTCTCTTTACTGAACCAGTGAAAATGCTCCATATAAAATTTTGTGTGTTATGATGAGGGGGAAAGAGGTTCTTCAAGTGTTGGGTCAATTTGGGACAGTTAAAAGGTCCCTGTAACACATTCTGAAGTAACCATATGATACAGCCATTAAAAAACCTTATTGCATCACAAATTTAACAGCGTATAAAATTTAAGAATCTGACCAGTACGAGCAGAGTTACGGAAATTTGTTGCACGCTGCTATCACATTCTCTGTTCTCTCATCCCGACGAAAGCGCTGGAAGCTAAGCAGGGGAGGGGTATGGCATGAGCGAAGAACATACGTCACGTTTCCCTTGTGACCTTGAGTACTTCTTTTTTTTTCTTCGTATCCGCAGCTTTTCAGAGTGATCGTGTGCGCACGCGTGAACAGGTAGCGGCCTCACAGGACGATCCCTGTAACGACCGAGAGCACCATGTTTAAATCAGCCAATGGCTGAAAGATGGCCTTCTACGAGTGATTTTTGAGTGTCTTCCGTCATTTGTTAAAAGAAGAGAAAGCATTCTTTAGCTGAATTTGGTGGTTTATTGTGAATTCCAGGCCGTGTACTGCGCTATAATATTTGGCTCACTGTTTTTGGGAGCCTTTACTACCCATTGGCAGTGTTTTGTGTCCGTTTTTTTTAAAAAGTGTTGCAGGGTTTCTTTAAGAAAGCAATCCTGAGGCACCCCACGGAATGTACCAAGAAGTCGTGGTGCACTTATCTAAAGAGTCTGAGTACTCGAGTTTCTAGGAACCGCTGCTGCAGAATTCTGTAATGGGGAACAGGTTGAAAAAAAAAATGGAGAGGGAGTGGGTGCTTGGTGCTTGCTCGCTGAGTGGCGCTCATTTCAAGTCTCCCGAAAAAAAGGAAGGAGGTAGTTGCTTGCATAGGGGCTCTTGCTTGGGAATACTATAGATTTTGTACCATGTAACGGCACTTGTAAAAAAAACGTGCATTCTTTACAGTAATCTACATGGGATTTATTCTTCACCACTACTCTGTCACTATTTCATCTAGGGTAACCATCCCGTAGCGTTTCCCGGCATGTCACAGTCCTGCATGTCCATTGCTGATGCTGCCTGGAAGCAGGCACTTTCATACCAGCCCCGGGAGCCACTGCAGAATTTGGACATGGACCACGTCATCCAGTCAGGTGGGTAGCACAATATCTGGAACAAATGACACAGCTCGACAATCTCCCGACAAAGGATAACTAGCGGCATAAACATTGGTGGGAGCATTATTTCTGCTTTTCAATTTTTGAGGCCATCGTGGGTTTCCGGTTTGCATGCCAGCATTGGACCAGTCTTGGCTCAAGCTTGGCAGCATTGGCAGAAATATTGGTCCCACATTTGTTAGACAAATTTTGCCTAACTAGCATGTGTTTTGTGCGACACTGAACAATCAACCTAGTAATCAGTGTTGAAAGACCAAGTGCAGGCCATTGTTGCTTTTCTTAGAGAATGGATGCACCAATACTGTTTGTTTACTGGCAAGGACGGGCTCTTATCGCCGTCTTTATACAGCGATACTATCAATTTTGTACATTGTTGCCATCTTTACAAGGTGGCTATGGCACTATTATTTGTTGACTGAGAATGATGGGCCTTTTTTGGCATCCTTATACTATGGCAGTGCCAACATTTTATGTTGGCTGGTTACGATGGGCCTTTGTTGCCATCCTAGTACAATTTCAGTACCAATATTGTATTTTGGCTGGCTATGATTGACCATTGTTTGCGTCCTCATAGGCTGGCTTTGCCATCATTGTTTCTCAAGTGGCTTGACTGGAACTTCATTGTGCCATCATTTGCTAGCTTACAAACAATAATGGTTTGATTCGCTGTACTATTTGGCTCAGGATAAAAGATGATAGTATACCCCATCATAGAGTCCTACTCACACTGAGTATAACAGCAGCAGCGTTCAGTTTCAAATGTCAAGTGGGCTGTTGCACTTAATCTTGATTACTCTGCTAGGAATAGATTGAGTATTTATATCACTGATTAAACCTTTATTTAATTTTACGTGATGTAGCATATTACATGTTTGTTACTTTATTTTGAGCTAACATGCTCATTAAAAGTACTAATTAGTTGGATGTATGAAATGTTTTACTGGCTATAGTATAAAATAAAAGGAGCATTTCTGCTGTTGCTAAAGGTAACCAAATAATTGTGGTGTATTGATCTCAATGTAACTGTTGAATGAAGTTCGAATAGGATGTTGTCAGTATATACATGCAGCACAAACTTTTACAGAGGGCTTGATGGATATGTATACATGCTTTGCCTTTTCTCTATAGAAAACATGCAGAACCTTCTGTGGAGGTTGTCTTAATCATAAGGTTTCCTACAAAATTTACTAGTAGAGGGAACTTCGGCTCTGTGATTGGTGATCCATCAGACGAACAATGGATGTTTTTCCTAGTCTTCGTGCTTGCGGTTTCAAACATATTTGTGGCTTTGTTTATTGTTATTTCTTGGCACCTGTTTGGATAAAAAAAATCAATTGTTTTGAACTTCGTGATCTGAATTGAATTGTTGGGCCTATAAAAAGGTCAAGATGGTGAAGTTGAACTTGTGAACATCTGCTGAGCTGTGTCTTGCGACTAAGTGGCAGCAGGCTACACAGAGCCAAAGGGAACCGAAAGAACGAAGTTGAGATAAATCTGTGCTGTGCCCACCATTCTTATGCTAGCCATAGCGTTATGCATTGCAGCTCTCCTAGACACTAGCACCAGATTTTTTTCTGGTGTATTTTTAGGGAACGCTACGGTCTTAATGATGCATATGCATAGGACTTTACTGTAGGCAAGTGAGTAGTCACTGTGTTCAGTGGAAGTTTGTCCTTGGTGAGCGCTGGCATGGCATCTTTCATCTTTTTAGCATTTGTCAGTGTATGAAATGACACAGCAAAAAACCGTCCATTATCATCAAAAGACATGTCTGCGTGAATTTTTGGCAAGGTTAGAATTTTTCTGAATTGCACAGGGCTCAGTGACGACTCCAGAAGTTCTTGTAGGGCTCTTATTCCACCATCGCAAATTTTTTCTACAAAGACTTCGTATCACATGTCCTCCTTTTACAGTTTTTTTCTGAATCGTCACTTTCACATTCTGCCTGCATTTGATCTCTCTTGTGGGTGAGATTTATGGGTGCTATACCTGACTTCTTTGCTTCTTCAAATTTCTTTAGTTAGTATGAGGTAACCATTAGCAGCGTGTTGTGTGTAGCACAATTAATGCGGCTGATGCAGAGTGCAAAGCTAGTTCCCGACCCGTCAACTAACAAAGCTGATTGGCTCCGCGAAGGCGAACGCGGGAGACCTGCACACGAGAAATAAAGGAGACTCCTTCATTCACACAGTTTACGAGCAGAGCCGTCCAATTCGTCCCTGTTTGGGACTAGCTGGGGAAGGCTTACTTGGAAGAGGGTCTGGCAAGAAGCAGGCCAGGCGTCGCCGTGTGAGTTTGTCATTGTTGGCATGCACGTGCTATTGAGAATGACGCAAGGACGCGACCACTGGTCTGTCCAAGACATGATGGCGGCACGCAGACGAGCTTATCCTCCTTCACTATACGTCATTACCAACTGTTGTTAAGGTGGCGGGGCGCCTCGCTGTCGCGTGCACACCTGGTCAGCGCACAGGGCTTCACGGTGTACTCTCCGCACTTGAGGAGGCTTCTATAAAGCGACATGTAATAAGAAAGCTGATGGAGATTGAGCGTGAGAGCGGCTATGGTTGGAGGTTGGCCGATACACGGCCTGGAATGGGAGAGAGTGTGACACGCGGTGAATCTATCCCTTTGCATGTTGTATTTGGTAACGAGGTTTTTACCAATGCAGTGTCTGTTATGAAAGTGTTTCTGCGAGTGGTTGTGATTATGCTAGCCCCAATGTGTGTTTGACTTGTGTGAAGACCCTTTGTTCAACCGAGGGTTGAAAAGAGGATGTTTGAATCTGAAAAGGAAAAGCGGAGGTTCGGGCTTGGACTCAGGCAGATGCCTGAAGCTGCAATAAAGCGTCTCTTCACCGGACTACGGCTCTTCCTTGGCGCTGCCACTGTGCACTCAAGTCATCGAGGGGACTTATTCCGAACCTCAAACATTTTCTCTCCTGAGCTAGTGTAAAAGCTAGTCGACGAGGAGGAAATTAACTCCCTGTGTTTGATTTATTCAATTTTTTCAAGTCTCATTTTCGATTAAATGCTTTGGCACACTTTCTTGCAGCACACTATATAAGGGTATCCACGCTTTCTCCGAGTTCATTCTACAGCTCATTATTTATTTTATTTTATTTATTTATTCAATACTGCAGACCAAGAAATGGTCCAAGCAGGACAGGTACAAGAAGCAGGATATAAACAAAAACACATGTGATAACAAGAATATATCACGAGAAATGGAATCGAAACACCTACTAACAGAGCGCATAAAAGATAACATGGCAAAATATTACATTTAATGGATACATAACACAAGTTAACAGTGCATATTTTAGCTCTAAGCAACAGAAAATTGGCTAAGATCAGTTAGACAGTTCCACTCTGATACAGTACGCGGAAAAAAGGAAAACTGAAACGCGTTGGTTTTAGCAAAATACGGGGTTAAAGAATGGGTGTGATGATGACGTGTATGCCTAGTGGACAGAGGAGATACATATGCACGCGGGTCAAGGGCTAACTTATGATTGACAAGAAGATACAGAAGGTTAAGGCGGTTCCTTTTTCGCCGTAATTCAAGTGTTTCAATGTTGTTAGCAGTCATAAGTTCAGTCGGCGAGTCCGTAATTTTAAACTTTGAATAAGCAAACCTAACAGCTTTTCTTTGCACTGCTTCCAGTTTTTTAATGTTAGATTTAGTAAAGGGGTCCCATACAACGCAAGAGTATTCTAGTTTTGGTCTTATGTACGTAAAGTAACTAAGTAGTTTTATGTTAGAAGGAGAATTTCTAAGCTTATGTTTTAGGAAACACAGTTTACGGAAGGCAGCAGAACATACGTTGTCTATGTGTAAGTTCCAAGAGAGGTCATTAGTTATTGTTACGCCTAGATATTTGTAGTTGTTAACCTGTTGTAGTGATGATGAGCCGAGATTATAAGTAAATTGAAGAGGTGTTTTTGAACGAGTTACACAAAGATAAACAGTTTTTTGTGCGTTGAGTGCCATACCATTGTCATTACACCAGTTTAGTATGTTATTAAGACTTAAGTTCAAGTTCTGTTGATCATTAGAACAGGTAATTTGACGAAATAGCACACAATCATCCGCGAACAGTCTGATTTGAGTTCCTGGTAGTACTGTGTTTACAATGTCATTTACATAAATTAAAAATAATAGCGGCCCCAGAACACTCCCCTGTGGCACGCCTGATGTTACAGGAAGAGAGCTCGAATTGATCCCATCTACTGAAACAAACTGTGAACGTTCTGTTAAATAGTGTTGGATCCAGGCAATGAATATGTCGGGTAGATTGATGTCCCTGAGTTTTGCAAGCAGTTTGTGATGAATAACTTTATCAAATGCCTTACTAAAATCAAGGAATATGACGTCCATTTGACCATTTTTATCCAGAGTTTCTGCAAATGAATGAACCACTGAGACTAACTGAGTTACGGTTGAATAACCTTTTCTAAAGCCATGCTGAAAATTAGTTAATATAGAGTTTTGTTCGAGGAATTCCACAACGCGTTTGGATATTACATGTTCAAGCATTTTACATATTGGTGATGTTAACGAGATGGGACGGTAGTTCTCTACGAGTAAATGGTTGCCTTTCTTAAACACAGGAACAACACGAGCCCTCTTCCAGTCACTGGGTAGTTTTGCACTCGACAGCGAACATCGAAAAAGCACAGTGACAAAATGAGCAATACTTTCTGCATAACGGCGAAGAAAAACATTAGGGATATTGTCTGGACCACAAGATGATTTAGTGTTCAACTTCAAGATCATTGCAAAAACACCAGAATATGAGATAAAGTCCACTTCATTAGGCTGAAACACTCTTTTCTGAGGCGTATTAAGACTCGCCTTAGCAAACACGCTATGAAAAAAATTGTTAAAATGCTCTGCAATGAGCTTCAGATCTGTAACTGTATTTCCATCGACTAATATATGTGATACCTGCTTCTTACTATCGCTCAGGAAGTTCCAAAACTTCGTAGGATCATTTTTTAAAAAGTTTGGCAGTGTTGTTTTAAAGTAAAAATCCTTTGACTCGCGCAAAGCACGTGCCAAATTTATTTTAAGTTCATGAATAACAGCTGACTGGGGATTACTCTTTTTCAGCCGTTTTAATTTGCGTTTTAGATGAATGATTTTACGCGTAATCCATGGGGTGCTTTTAGCAATCTTTTTAGATTTGGTTGGTACGAATGAGCTTATACAGTGATGGCACATTCTAGTAAAATGGTTCCATAGGGCGTCAACATCACCCTCATTTTCAATAAAGTCATCATAACAACTTCTTATGTACTGCACAATAGACGCGTCATCGGATCTTGCATAATCCTTGAAGCTTCGAGTGGCTGTGCGTTTGTGACCGACTGAGCTTAATAAAGGAATGGTGACACTTACAAGATGATGGTCAGACAGGCCACTTTCAATTAGAACTGTATATTCATAAAAATCGCGGCTTAGGAACGCTAAGTCCAGTATTGCACTAGACGAACCTTGTTCTCGAGTAGGCTGCCTAACCACTTGAACTAGGTCGTGAGTAAGCATGATGTCAAAGACTATGTTAGCATTCTTGTTCGATTTGCGGCTTGCCTGAAGGAGTTCCCAATCAACATTCGGTAAGTTGAAATCCCCGATAACAAAAATTCTTTTACTGCGAAATTGGGTCATATGTTCTTGCAATTTCAGCAAATATTCAGGAGCAGCGTCTGGTGGTCTGTAACACGCGTATAGCACAAAGCATTGATTCCAAAAAGTTATTTTGATACACAAGCACTCGAGGTCAGTGACATCCGCTAAAACAATCGCTTGTATTGAAGGCTTGACAAGGATAGCAACACCTCCGCCCTTATTCGTCCGGTCCTTACGAAAGACACTGTAACTCGGAGGAAAAACTAAGTCATCACTTATTTCATTTCGTAACCAGGTTTCGGTGAATACAGTAATGTGTGGGTCGTATTCGAGTAGTGTGGCCTCAATAGAATCTTTTTTGTTTACAATGCTTCGTGCGTTTATATTTAGGATTCGCAAGTTCTTTTCCTTCGGTTTCGTAGATTTGCGGGTATTCTGATCTACTTGACGAGATAAATGAACGCGTTTAACGGATGTTGAAGGGCCCTCGTGATCACCCCTCACTCTCAATTCTTGTTTTGCTTCTGCGTGTAGCCTCTGGTATTCGGGCGGTTCATGCCCGCATTGCCGTTTTTTCCCAACGGAACTTTATCATTCAAATCATGATCCCAGACGTAAGGCACGTTGTTTATGTACAGTTTATCGAACGCTAGTGAAACCTTCTCTCTTTTGTCACGGTTATGCTTTGCACTAGCCCACAATTTCCTTCGGATGTCGCGAATTCTTTGGGAAAAATCTTCACCAATGGAATAGTCCGTGCCCTTGAGTTTAAAGCCTTTTTTTAGTATTGCATATTTACTTCTTGAATCTAACAGTTTAAGAATGACAGGTCTGGTCGAGTCATCTCGTTGTTTGCCTAGTCTGTGTATACGCTCGATTTGTACGCTCTCAATTTCAAGAATATCCTGAAAAATGCCTTTATTTACGGCAGTTTCAAGTGCGGTGTTAGTTTCATCTTCTTTTTCTGGAAGTCCATAAACGATCAAGTTAGAGCGTCTGCTATAGTTTTCCATGTCGTCTATTTTTGATTCAAGTACTTTTATAGTGTTTTGCATGCAGTTAATTTGCTCTTGAAACAATGCTACCCTTTGTTCGAGAGCGGAAATTGAATCTAATTTTCTTTCAATGTCTCGAAGACGAGATTCCTTGATTTCTTTAATGTCCGAAGCAATTTCCTTAAGCTGTTTAGCAATTTGCGCTGTGTCTGGGCCCGGATTTTCTTCTATGTCGCCTCCAAGCAACAGCAATTTCCTGGCCGAGTAAGTGAGTACATTTAACATATCACACAGCCGGGGGCACGGCAGCATCAAAAGAAAACGGTTATCGGAGCGAAAGCATTTACCATAATGCCCTCTTACCTGCGCAATCAAGACAAGCGGGTTTTGAGTGATCCGCATGTTTTCGATGCCGCCGTGCCCTGTGGCCGTGAAGTAAGCTGGCAGCCCTTTTATAGCCGGCCAGCACAGTGTCGCCGCCTGTGGTGGTGCTGCGCAGCGCTCCACGCGCGGTGACGTAGAGCGATGATTCAGTCGTTCCCACGGCGGCCAGTTGAGATCGTGAAGCACGCACCGAGGCTGTCCATCGAGGTGAAGCATCCCGGTAGCAGCCATGAGCGGTTCCGAGCACCATGACACTGGATCTTGCAGAAGGCTAAGGATCTGCGCAATCAAGACAAGCGGGTTTTGAGTGATCCGCATGTTTTCGATGCCGCCGTGCCCTGTGGCCGTGAAGTAAGCTGGCAGCCCTTTTATAGCCGGCCAGCACAGTGTCGCCGCCTGTGGTGGTGCTGCGCAGCGCTCCACGCGCGGTGACGTAGAGCGATGATTCAGTCGTTCCCACGGCGGCCAGTTGAGATCGTGAAGCACGCACCGAGGCTGTCCATCGAGGTGAAGCATCCCGGTAGCAGCCATGAGCGGTTCCGAGCACCATGACACTGGATCTTGCAGAAGGCTAAGGATCTGCGCAATCAAGACAAGCGGGTTTTGAGTGATCCGCATGTTTTCGATGCCGCCGTGCCCTGTGATGTTCCGCCGTGCCCTGTGATGCCGCCGTGCCCTGTGATTATGCTCTGATGTTCCAAAATAGCGTGTACTGGAATGAATTTGCAAAATATATATTTCTTCTAACACGCAAACCTCCTTTTATCATGTTCATTTTGGCACACTAGATGAATGAATGGTGGGGAATTTAGAGAATGTGTTGTAGCACCATGCTAATCACATTGAAAGGTGCCAAAAGTTAAGGAAACGCTATCACATACCCTACCTACTTGTTGAGTGCAATAGCAGATGTTTACGACATTCTCTAAACACCCACATCATGTCCATGTGTTTGCCATTTCCACCGCAGTGGGCCTGCTGATGGCAGTGCCATCTAATTGTTTTTAAAATAAATTGAATGGCTTATGATCTGTGGCTACGGACGGCAAACCACGTGTAGTCAGAATTAATACATATCCACTACATAGGACTGTTGTCTGCGGTGTTTATCTGGCACTGAAGCACTGGTGGCATGCCGTTAGTGAAAATGGATATTGGCATAGTTTTGATGATAAAGTCACCAATTTTTCTGTGAGAATTACTAGAGACATCTTCGGCGCTATGATGCACAAGAAGCTACAGGTACGGCAATCCACTCATCATGGAAATGATAGGCTGTTAAAGTGCTTGCTTAGACTCGATTTCTGGCACCTTAATTAGTTTTCTGACTACACAGATCTATTATTTTGAACAAAATGTCGCCTTACACAAGTAAAAAAATTTAATTTGGCACACCGCTTGCTCATGTGTGTAATATAGGCGTCAAATGAAACATGAACAGGGGCAAGCATTAGCAGTGGTAAAGTGCTGGCGAACTGCAGTGCTGCATGCCAGTCAGTGGTGACGATTGGATAGTGCACTCCATACCATTTCTAATGTTCGCCACTGTTCGCGCACAGAGGGTGACATGTCATTGAGGTCTCATGCTTTGTTTATTTATTTACATCTCTTCCCACCAGTGGAGTGCAAGGTTCAGTTTGGACACAGCGCATTCTACGCTGATCAGCGGGTGTGCCTCAAGGTTTTCATCAGGTAATCTCCCATGACCAGTCAGTGAAATGCGAAACTTGTGAAATAATTACCAGATCTACACGAGAGTGGCAGCTTTTGTTGTGCCTTGAGAAAGTAATGTTGCATGCATCACATAAGTGTAAGAATTTTTATGCAGAGTGACAGAGGTGTCCAATTTCTCTCATGGTGGAAATACAGTGCATTGATTCAGTAAAAAGAGCCTATCTTTGAATTCATGCATTGTCTCTACAGTGGGCAATGCATCAAGTGATAACACAGGTTATTAAACTTTTGCGTGAAAGAGTCATCGTATGAAAATTGAGCCATTTAGTGGTAGGCAGAGTTTTAGTTGAGAATGGTTTGAGTCAATGAATGGTGAACCGAGAGCATCCTCGCTAACCAGAATTGACACACTGATATCAGCTTAGTAATTTTATAGAGGTGGTTATATATCTTGCTGTGTTCTAGTACAGGTTTTGATAAATGGCGCAAAAAGAAAGCAATGTCACTCTATCAAATTTTCGGCGAGGAAAGGCAGGTTTTCATGTTAAGGTGCAAAAGCTGACAATCCTTATTTCTCAAGGTCACATGCTTGCAGTTGTTTGCTGCACTTCGCCGCCGTCATTGGCACGAAACCACCACATTACTGCAAGATTAACTTCTAGTGTACTAAGTATAGTGAAACACCATAATAGGAGACACCAATGTGCCTGCACTGAAATGAAAGTTGACCAAAAAATCTGAATGGGGCATCCCTCTCACAGAGACCCCTGAAGTAAGGGTTAAGAAGTCTTCCTCAGTGCATCTCTTACAATGCTGTAGAACATGGTAATTTTCAAAAAAAGGCTTTTTTTTTTTTCAATATTTTTTCAGCACACCAGAGACTCGTGTGCTTGCTCATTTCTTTCATGCAATCTTATTTCCTTTCGAACAGATCTAACTGCCCTCTTCCAATTAAGGCCAGTGGACTGAAGGTGCACTTTAACAACCAGGTATTGCTTAGTTCAACACTCTATGCTTATTTCCTTTTCTTTTTATTAGGGCTGTAATACTGCCCTAACAGCTCACTTGTGTCGGCGTGTTTAGCTGCACGAACTTGTTATTCTCAACTTTTTGTTATGTCAAGAGAATCTCTCTGGCCTTATCGTGTTTACTCGTGTAATGAGCGCACTCGCATAATAAACGCACCCCCAACTTCAATCATAAAAATTTGGATTTTTTTCCCCTCGCGTTATAAACGCACCCCCTACATTCATACTCTGCAGTCCCACTAACCGACAGCTGGTGCCTCCTCACCTTGGATCTCTTCCATTTTTTATTATTTTTTCCGACCCCCCTTGGCCACCTCGGCTCGCTCCCTTCCTCCCCCTCACCCATTGCCGTGTGCCGTATTGTTTTTTTTTTTTTATCTGTACGCGACACGTCCCCCGTCTTTTTTATCTGCGCTCCACAGCAGGGTTAATGAATGATGCGAGAGTAGAGATTTCTGGAAAATTGGAAAAAAACGCTTGTCATCCAGAAAAGATCGTGACGATTTCTGCTACATGGTAGTACTCCCGAATCTCGCTTTGCTTGTTATCTGCGCGTACAGGAACTCCTCTTGCAAAAGCGAGACAGCGGACGTATTTTGTTGTTAATCTTGTTATCGAAGGTTTGTTTTGATGCTTCGGGGATAGCTTGCTAAAATGTTCTTTACTTGCTACAATGTTAATGGCGTCGTCACGGTCGTCGTGCAAGGTTGCCGCGAAATTGGCAAAGTGTGTTGTAACATCGTAGTGCACGCTTGGGCGCCCCTCGAGATCACAGCAGATACCACTGTCGAAGTTAAAGAAAAGATAGACGCAAGACGCTTTTATGGCGTGCACGGGCAGCCCTGGGACAGCTGGCAGAATATAGCGCTTCCAACCACGAAAGATGACTAAAGTGCAACAAAGAAGCTGTTTCCAAACAGTGTACGCATATTTCAATTTCGAAAGGATAAGCGACCTAACTTTTTTTTTTTTTTCAATTACTGCATTTTTTGCTTCTCCCGAAAAAGTTTTCATAAAATTTACCCACGTAGTAAACGCACCCCCCATCTTTGCTCTGATTTTTCGAGAAAAAAAAAAAAAAAGGTGCGTTCATCACACGAGTGAATAAGGTAATTGCAGAAACAAAGGCCACCAACCAACCTGTATAATTTGAGCAGTAACCTTTTTTCACAAGCTGGATTTGACTCTAAATATATAATATATGTGGTGCTGTGCTGTGTTGCTGAAAGTAGCTGTGTAAAAGTGGGACACTACATTAGCAAACTGTGCCTTTTAATATTGGCGCTCAGCATTGTTTACGCATATTGTTGTTTCATTTGTATTTTGAACATGAAGCCTCTGTTGGTTTTTTGTTGACAGCACTATAACAACTTCTGCATCGTCGAGGATGGTGATCCAGCCGCAGCCATAGGCAGCCTGCACTTGGTGCCGCGGAGGACACAGTCCTTCTCCTTTGCATTCCTGCCACGGTCATGTGACATCAACAGCGACATACAGGTCTGTGCACACTCATTAAAAGAACGCGTTAGAGATACATCAAACTAAATCTGAATTCGGGGTCACTTATGTGGCCAGTTGTTTCCCCTTAGACAGCTAAGAAAACAGGAGGATTCTCTGGGGGGCAACATGTACGGCATGAGTTTTTTTAACGAATCGGTTGATTTCTCCATGCAGGTGAAGTCTCCTTTTTTTTCAAAGTGAGGTACGTGTTATAGTTACTGTGTTTGTAATGCAACGACCAAAACAGCAGGTAAGTGTCTGTGTTACAAGCTGCCACTCTAGCGTCGCCAGCGCGAAGTCGGCGACGGGAATGACAGCAGGTTGGTTCGTTCCGTACGCAAGCAGAGACAGTGAAGAGATCAGAGACGTGAGGAAACAAAACAAACTTTACTCTAGTGATATTGCAGCACACGGGATCTAATACAACACTTCAATACAACTAACAAAATACATCAACACTTGATACAACTAAAAAAATACATATAAAACCAATAAATCAGCTTATGCGAGAGAACTATTACAAACTACACAAACTAATACCAATAGAACTACGGAGGAGAAAGTTCGAAGATATAAACAGGTGAAGGCATACGTGTGATGACCGGCAGCGTTGCGTCCCCGACGATCGGATGCGAGAAGTCGAAGAGAGGTCTGGCACGATTGCGATGTCGGCGGTGTTACTACGCTGGTGGCTCCGGGAGGCTAGTGCTTGCAGGTGACTTCGAGCAGGTTGAGCTAACTCGAGGCGAAGTCCCGATGTCTACGTTGCAGACGTTAATATCGCGTCACAACTAGACGAACGGCTAAGTTTAGGTGGCCAGCCGATACAGAGCCACACTAAAAACCTCTAAAAGAGATGCTTGTTGATCTGTTTCTACACCATGTTGGTCAGCGACTAGTCTGTCTAGCAGGGCAAAATCCTGCGCTTAAATCCCCCTCGTGTCTCCTCGCTCTCTTCCTTGGGGACAAGAGACCTATACATGGGTCCAATCATGTGCGTTTAATTGATGGAAACTCCGCCCCAAAAATATTTTGACCCCACCCCTTTTTAATCGGGAGAGGGCCCTCAACTAGTGAGAGTGACAACCTGTCGGGTTGTTGTCATACGGCTTGGCCACCAGAGCGTTTTCCACGCTTTTCCCCGTGGGAACGGTCAACCGTTTGGCTCTCAGCCGGTGCGTCTCGTAGTCTAATCCTTGTTCGGGGTATACCGCGGCCTTCTACGACCTTGCAGACGCCGCCGCAGTTACAAAAGGATCAACCGTCGGCGGCGACGTTCTAAGAAGAGCACCCCATTCTGCACTTCTCGGCTCCCTTTCATGCGCTCGCGGTTCTCACGGTCAGTGGGGGAGTACGGCGCCCGTTATTTGCCGTGACACGGTGTCGCCAAAAATGGCCGTCCGTGACATTGCCCCCCCCTTTCAGAATGTTACTCATAACATTTGTTCACACGGAGGGGAATTTTTCGACAACAAGGAACAAAACACCACCAACAAGGGAGACATGAGGGCTGTCCCTCTCATACACAACATAAATAGGCAGAGTGCATCAAAGTAACAACAAAAGGAAAAAAAAAACAATTGTTAGAGTACCAGCTTCAGTTACACGCAACAATATCAATGCGCCATACAAACAAGAAGACGAAATAGCCGTGTACGGCAGCCATCAATACAGAATACACTGCATGAATGTAGACTACGAAACAAAACGGAACAGGTGCGCTCCTCTACTGTAGTGCAATCCTTCAATGTGCATTACAACAAGTAAAAACAGCCAATGCACCAAGCAAAAAGAAAGTAACTCAAAATACCCTTCTTATACAATGAAATACGCACATACAAACAGAAAACAACCGACGAAAGGAAAAAAAGTAACATGCTCATAGACCTCAAGAACTATTTCCGGCTCAAGTAATCGGCTCCCACGTTTTCGCTACCCTTATTATGCGTAATGGTGAACTCGTACTTCTTGGAGTAGTAAACTCCATCGAAGTACTCGAGCGTTCAGCTGTTTTGCCCGTTGGATATAACTCAGAGGCTGGTGGTCTGTCTTTGTTTACGGCCGCCAACTATTTGTCTACTACTGAAACACTAAGCTATGCAGCTTTCCTGAAACTTTGGCCTACGCTGTGGCCAAAATACTCTTCGTTCGCTCAACCTGAGAAAAAGTTTACTGTTTTGCTTATATGATCACTTGATCAATCGTTTTCAAAGAAAACCAACAACACTTGCACTGGTTTATGCTAAAACCGTGCCTCAATGACTCTCAATTCTCAATGCACGCAACGACAACTGTACCGTGTCACGCCAATCTTAATCAATTTACGAAATCATTCGGTTTATGCTAACATCTTCCTCAAATGATCATTCATGCCACATCCCCATGGCAGTGAAGGCATACGATGCCACACTAAACCTTTGAAAAAACTAGAAAAATGACACATTTTCTTGGTTTTTACCTTATGCAAATTTTCGCACTCATGATTAAACTAATTCTATGCTAACTTTCAGCCTTTGGCTCGGCGGTTTTCCTTCTGAACAATTGACACCGCATCACGTAACTTGCAAAAATTATGACTTAAGTCTGCATCTGCAAAGCAATACTAAGTAACCATACTTAGCACGCACGTGCAACAGTTCTTCAAACTGACCGCCCCCCTTTTCTCAATTAGATTCGCTTGAATCGCACACGATGGGGTCGCGTTCCCGGCGGCCTTCAAACACGCCAGAGGTTACAAAAAGCACGAACGCCAGACTGTGTCCTGCTGTCACGCCTCATTCTGCATTTCGGCCGGCTCCCCTCAGGAATGTGCAAAGGACGCCAGAACCAGGGGGGAAGCCTGGGTAATAGTGTCTTTGTGGTCGCCCCCACGCAGTACTTAGCCGTTCTGCCTTTTCGACTTTGAACCTTCGGGCAAGGCCGCTTTCCCGAAGTCGTCGAAATAAACCGTGCCTTTCGTTTGGGTGACGCACCTCCTTTTCTCCCTCTACACCTGGCTCGCCGCTTGTGCCTCCATGAACGCCACCATTGACGTTTCTTGAAACGGATGAATGGAATAGCCTTTCGTCTTTCTCGAGATGGGGTGGGATCTGCCCTAGGCTTACACAGTGCGGTGTGCTTCCGCTTCTTTCGTTTTCGGTGATGTTTGCTTGCCCCTGTTCTCTCGATATCATCATCATGTCGCTTCGGGACCTCAGAAGTTGGGAAGCTCGTTGGAGCTGGTGCTAGGTCTTCCCTCCCGATAACGCTTTTTGAACTCTGCGTCACGACGGACTGTCAGGCCAAATTAGCTTTGTCAACACTGATGAAGCCATCAACTGGGCCCTCTCCGACGGCTTCGCTGCATTCCTGAAGCGTCGCGTCCTCGCTCTGATTCGCCACTGTGCTAATTATGCCTACATTTGACGATGTCGAAACGTACTCTTGAGGCACGAAGGAGGTTTCCAGCATCTTACTGGGCCCATTAGGGCTGCTGGCACTCTCCTCATTCACGCAAGGAGCGTCTTTTGACATCGTCTCTACCTCCAGACCGGCCAAGGCCTCGTTCTCAGTATACTCTACCTTGATGCATTCCAGAATACGCGGGCCCTTTTCCGGCGCGATCTCTGGCTCTAGCGCTTCCTGCCACACTTTAACGTCCATCGCTTTCCGACGTGCCTCGCTTTCAGACTGTTGTCTTTCTGTTTCGCGCTTTCTTTCAGACTCTTGTCTGAGCTGCTCTTCTTTTGTCCAAGCAGAAGTTCTGAATATCCGGAACATCTCTGCCTTAACTACCTCGTAGTTGTTCGCGTTCTGCTGACTGAGTCGCGCAACAGCTTCATTTGCCTCGCAAGGCAGAATCGTGAGTGGCCCTTGACACCATGTGTCTCGCTCAAATGACAGTTCCTCGCCGGCATCGCCGTGCTCACTGCTGGATCGGCTCACCCTGCTACCCTCACTGAGGCGAATTTTTAATTGCAGTAACCGCACTTCCCGTTCTCCGGCTTCCCTTGCCGCTTCTCGTCCTTTCGCCCTTTCTTTGCGCTCTCTCTCCTTTTATTTGCGCTCTCTCTCCTTTTCTTCGCGTTCTCTTTCCTTTTCTTCACGTTTTCTCTCCCTTTCTTTTTCCTTTTCCTCCCGGGCCAGTGCCCGCTTTTCTCTGGCTAACGCCTGCGCCTGTTCCTTCTGCTCCTTAACCCATTGTCTCAGTTCGGCGCCCTCGAGGCCTAACTGTTTACCATACGCGATCCACTTATCAAAATCCATACACTCCATACTGCAACTGTCACTATAATGCCACTATAAAAACAGGGCAATCATTGCAGGATGCAACCGCTTCAACTGTGCGGCTCTATCACCACGCTGTCCGCGCGGTTCTCGTTCACCCCTCACTGTCTTACTCTTGTACGGAACGTCCTGTCTCGCGGATGCCAGTTCTGTTACAAGCTGCCACTCTAGCGTCGCCAGCGCGAAGTCGGCGACGGGAATGACAGCAGGTTGGTTCGTTCCGTACGCAAGCAGTGACAGTGAAGAGATCAGAGACGTGAGAAAACAAAACAAACTTTACTTTAGTGATATTGCAGCACACGGGATCTAATACAACACTTCAATACAACTAACAAAATACATCAACACTTGATACAACTAAAAAAATACATATAAAACCAGTAAATCAGCTTACGCGAGAGAACTATTACAAACTACACAAACTAACACCAATAGAACTACGGAGGAGAAAGTTCGAATATATAAACAGGTGAAGGCATACGTGTGCTGACCAGCAGCGTTGCGTCCCCGACGATCGGATGCGAGAAGTCGAAGAGAGTTCTGGCACGACTGCGATGTCGGCGGTGTTGCTACGCTGGTGGCTCCGGGAGGCTAGTGCTTGCAGGTGACTTTGAGCAGGTTGAGCTAACTCGAAGCAAAGTCCCAATTTCTACGTTGCAGACGTTAATATCGCGTCACAACTAGACGAACGGCTAAGTTTAGGTGGCCAGCCGATACAGAGCCACACTAAAAACCTCTAGAAGAGATGCTTGTTGATCTGTTTCTACACCATGTCGGTCAGCGACTAGTCTGCCTAGCAGGGCGAAATCCTGCGCTTAAATCCCCCCCGTGTCTCCACGCTCTCTTCCTTGGGGACAAGAGACCTCTACATGGGTCCAATCATGTGTGTTTAATTGATGGAAACTCCGCCCCAAAAATATTTTGACCCCACCCCCTTTTAATTTGGAGAGGGCCCTCAACTAGGGAGAGTGACAACCTGTCGGGTTGTTGTCATACGACTTGGCCACCAGAGCGTTTCCCACGCTTTTCCCCGTGGGAACGGTCAACCGTTTGGCTCTCAGCCGGTGCGTCTCGTAGTCTAATCCTTGTTCGGGGTATACCGCGGCCTTCTACTACCTTGCAGACGCCGCCGCAGTTACAAAAGGATCAACCGTCGGCGGCGACCTTCTAAGAAGAGCACCCCATTCTGCACTTCTCGGCTCCCTTTCATGCGCTCGCCGTTCTCACGGTCAGTAGGGGAGTACGGCGCCCATTAATTGCCGTGACGCGGTGTCGCCGAAAATGGCCGTCCGTGACAGTCTGCCACTTTAGTGTCCCTCAGTGGTCCGGCAGCAGTTGACATGTCAAAATATACCACTACATAAAATGATAAGGAGACCTCTAAACTAATTTGGCTGAAAAAAAAAAGAGAAAAAAAAAGAAAGTTACTGTAATTGCCGTGAAAAATAAATGTTTTTTTAGAAAAATTACTATTACTAACCGGCTCTTCAGCAGCAGTTTTCTATCTTTCTTCTCGTGCAGGTTTAAAAGAAAAAAAAAAATAACATATAAGAGACTAACTGGTTGAGTTTCGCCGTACTGCCATTTTATTTAGCAGAGAGAAACTGCTTAATGCTCGTCTGCTTTGCGGTCATACTCGGGCTTAGGAAGGCGTCCTCCAGCTGCTTTACGCATCGCTTCACTCAATCTTCCCCGCCACTGCCTTATTTTGAAGCAAGCGCAGCAAATTTCTCGTCTCAGACGATGTCGGCACCTCTCGAGGTGGTTCGTGATTGCTGTCGTCTCACACGTTAATGACCGTTAGAACAATTTCGGCATTCGTCATTTCTCCGGTCACCTCCACATCCTGCTCACACAGGGCGATGCTTGATTTCGTTCGGCCTCCTTTCTCCACTTCCCTAATTAGGGCAACTTTTCTGTTAGCATTAGCAACTTGCACTGCTTTGATGACATGCTTGCTGCTATGCTAAGTTGCCTCTCCTCGCAGTCAGTGAAAAATTCATACCGCTTGGTTTGCGCAGATGAACAGTAATCACATTTCAGGGAAAATTATGTGCACTGCACAAAACGAACGAGACAAAACTATGCCAAGCATGGGCAGAAGGCCTCCCTCCTCCCCGCATGTGTCACATGACGTGCCACAGGATTGCTTGACAAAGTTTAAATGTTACTAGGCTGTGACTTCGCACCTTCGTAGAAAGCATCAATGTAGTGGCAGGTGTGGCTAAATAAGAAAAAAAAAAATCTATGGTCTTAAGGTTCGGCAGCATGGCACGAATCTTTTGAAATGGTTCAGCGGTGGAATTTTCGCTCCACTCTCAGTCAAAATTTTCAGTTATCCACTATCTGACCCAAAAATACTTTGAGATAAAAGGAAATATATATATGGGACGTATAGGAAAATGTATGGCGCCACGTAAAATTTTGACTTAGCCAATTTTTCGAGATAGTATGTGAGTTTGAGTTAACAAGTTGTTGCTGTATACACAACAGAGCTGCTGACTGACACTCTCAGGGTGTGCGTCCAAATAAATACCTCACAAAGTGTATGAGGGGAGGGGATGACTGCTGCCATAACTCGGTAAGAGCATTGGTTGCAGGAATGATCCTTGCTGATGGCAGACTGTTGTTGAATTACAGTGGGGCAGTAGGAGCAGCCGACAGACTCTGTGAGTGATCACTCGACTCGGGCGTAGAGCAACACTTCCGAATCCGTGATTAAAATACAATCCGCACTGCCAGAGCAATTATGGGGAGCAAGGTAAAAGCATAGGTCCTTGAGTCGCCCAGAATACATTCTGTGGGGTATTCCGTCCCGCTATTTCCACTGCTGAATTCTTTGTACAGAGTTGTTGGCTGTCACTCTGTGACGAATTAATTTGCCCAGTTGGTTTGTTGTCCACCATTACTGCTAAAACACGTGACAGTGGCGGCACCCCCAAACAGGCGAACGGTCATTCGCACTGTGGGCAAAAACCCTGTCCCATCAGTGTCACGAGAGCACAGCAAGCCGAGTTCCGCTCCTCTCTGCAGATTTTGGTGGAGCAACTTTTCCTGCTCCTCGGAGTCACTCCCATTCTGAATTCACTCCAATTCTTACATTGGAACCTTTGACTCCCGCCCTCACTCTGCCATTGGAACACACTTGCCCCTAAAGGAGAAAAAAACTTGCTCCGACTGCGTCATTGGAATTCGACATGCTTTTGGTCTACTTTACAGTGTAGCCCGGTTATAACAAAGCTGGTGGGAATAAGACATTATTTTGCTATAACCACTTTTTTTGCTGTATCTGTACTCTAATAAAAAGTTCAGACAATAAGCAGACCAAGTAAAAAATTTTATTTATACCCCCTGGAAAAAGTGGTCAAGGCTCCCCTGGACGCGTTTCACGAGCAGGCGTTTCAGAACCCTGGCCTCGACACTGTCCATCTGAGCGCAATCCTCTGGTTTGGAACTCAAATACTGCATCGACAGCTGCGACAGCTGCTCCAGTGGTCAGGACTGAGGTGCAGCAATGTCATCGCCTTCGGGGCCTGAGGAACTGACATTGGCGATTGTTTCCTTTTCCGAGACGCTAGTGGCTTGTTTGTCAGTGGTGAGCTTCGCAGTTGCGACGAGGTCTTTATCCACGAGAGTGAATTCCATATAATCCAACCGGCTTGGAACAAAGCTTGCATTGCCAGTGGCCTCCCAAAGCTGCCCTAAGCTTGTCACAGCCGCGGCACCAGCTGCTGCTGTTTCTTCTTCGGCAGCGCTGCTTCTCCACGTAAAACCCACTTTTTGGAAGCATTGAAAGATCGTCGGAGACTTCATGTCCCTCCAGGCTTCACTTCCGAAAAATATGGCCTTCACCAGTGGCACCTTCAAGTCAGCTGAGTTATCAGCTGTTCGGATGTTGATGAGAAGACACTCAACGACACGGCAGCTATAGTGGACTT
Source organism: Rhipicephalus microplus (assembly GCF_043290135.1). Taxonomy (NCBI): domain Eukaryota; kingdom Metazoa; phylum Arthropoda; class Arachnida; order Ixodida; family Ixodidae; genus Rhipicephalus; species Rhipicephalus microplus. The sequence continues at coordinate 185,899,767 of NC_134702.1, forward strand.
TGAAGTTTTTGATCACTCTCTGGTTCATTGGCTACATCATAGCAGTTGCAATGGGAAGCAGGAAAAGGACCTTGACAGGGCTTAGATGTGCATTGACATGGCGTGCACTGCAGTTGTCGAGCAGAAGCAGCACTTTGCGCTTCTTCAAGCTCATTTTCTTGCCATAGTCAGTGAGCTACTTACGGAAGATGTTCCCCGTCATCCATGTCTTGGTGTTGTGTGTGTACGCTTCTGGCATTGACAGCACCTTGCAAAGCCCCGCAGTTTCTTTATGCTTGTTGACGACCAGTAAGGGGTCACTTGTCTGTGCCAGCCATGTTCACGCACACCAACTTCGTGATGCGGTTTTCGCTGTTTTTTCTTCCCATGCATTTATCAGTCTTTGTCACGAGAATTTTCGCTGGCAGTAACTGAAAAAGCATCCCCGTTTCATCAGTGTTGTAGATATCTCTCTTGATGTATGTGTCAAGAATGCAGCACCTATGCTTCTCCATTCAACACTGGAGACGGTCCTCGTCAAGGAATGAAGCTTCACCAACAGTGTTTTTGTACGTGATGTCATAGCCGTCTCTGAATTGCTGCAACCATCCGTTGCCTGGATTAAAGTTATCATGGCCGAGAACAACCTCCAGACTATCGGCCTGCGCAAGCAGGATTGGCCCACTGAGAGGGACGTTCTTTGCGCGAGCATCTACAAATTATTTTTAGAGTGCCGATTTAACATTGCCGCAAATGGCAGTGCGGATCTGCTTCTGCTCACCACTGCCAACGTCGTCCTCCAAATCAGCATCAAAATTGCCGTCATTCTTTATGATCATCGCTAAAGTGGACCGGGCTACACCATAGTACTTCTGCGCAATGTCAGTCTTCTTGATTTTTTTGTGAACTTCATCCAAAATGGCACGTTTCACATTGAGGGAGAGCACCTTTCGTTTGGTCGTGGATTAGGTTGACGTTCCAGGTATCAGGGGACTAGACATTGTCAATGAGTTCATTGGTGCACAAGGCAGGCAAAGCTGTTAGCGTGGGAAGGTCCAAGTGAGCAGTGATGACCAGCTTTTCATCAGTGAACACAGCTGAGCAAGCGTGCGAGTGCTTCTGCTGTCCGAACTGTACTGCTTTGTTTGTGTACACGAACTACGCCAACCACGCAAACAAGCATGACAGGCTTAGGCGGGCGTCACTGTAAATGCCATGCCATGGAAAAAGAGCAATTTAGGAGCACACCTACTTCGCTTTTAAATTACGATGTGGCAGCCCAATTGGGCTGGTGTGGCCCCATGGAGTTTCCTAAAGTTTCCTAAACTATAGGGGACTCTAGCTCTGCAATCTTTCAGCGACCATGGGAAGTACAGTATTTACTCGCGTAATCCTCGCGTTCGCATAATTTTCGCACCTCCCACATCTCCTGACAAAAATACGATTTCTTTCTTTTCCTCGAGTAATTATCACACCCCGAAAATTGCCGCAATAATGTCATCTGCTCGTTCTAGGCACTGATGATGATAGTGTGTGCCGTCTGGTACCATCTCCTAAACATAGAGCGTACTATTATTGCACCGAAATTCAATCCAATTGAATAGAAGCCAAAGTGGCAAGTGCGCGTTGCGGCGGGATTTGTATGTTATGTCTGTAATCTGTTACGTTATGGGGCGATATGGAACCTACACGGTTGCTTTCAAGTTGAAAGTGATTGATCATACACTAAACAGCGGTAACAGGGCCGCCAGTAGGCCCTTCATAGTAGACAAGTTTGTGTTCGCTACTGGAGATGGCAGCTGAAAGCCACCAAGACATGTTGGGCCTTTCATGTGCCTAAGACTGGGATTGATGGTAAACTTTATTTCTTCAGAAGGCAACTGCAGACGATTTTGTTAAATGGCCATCAGCCCAATATTGACGTCTCGCTTACCTTTTGAGGGCTCCTGTTTAGTGACAAACGCTACCACTACGCCCGCAACGCCTTAAGCACTCTAATTCTCGACTATTTGCTTGCACTTTTTGTGTCTCAAATAAATCTTGCCTTGTGTTGAACCTGCACTTTTGTTGTTTAGGTAAATTTTAATTAGTACTTCTCAAAGCTTGATGTTAATTGCTGGTGTGAGAATTCCGATTTGTGGTCACTTCATTTTCTTTTTTGCTCTGTACGTATTCGTGGAAAATTTTTTCCGCTTAATTTTCGCACACCCCAATTTTGCATCTGTTTCCCGCCAAAAAAAAGTGCGAGGATTATGCGAGTAAGTACGTTATAAGTATGACATCGATTTGCCTAGTCTTTGTGCTTGCGAGTGGGGAACGCACTTGTGGCTTCGTTTATTGCTGTGTTTTGTTTTTGTTTTGAAGGAAAGAACAAATCGTTTTTGGTTTTCTGACCCGATTTGAAGTGGTAAGCCTAAAAAATTAAGGTGGTGAAGCGTAACTGGCGCACATTTGTGAATTGTTGTTTTGTGACAAAGCAGCTTCAAGTCACGTGAAGCCAGAACGTAAAAACGTAAAGTACGAAGTCTAGGCAAATCCATGTCATACCCACAATTCCCATGCTTGCTGAAGCGTCATACGTTGCAGCTCCTATAGACACTAGCGCCAGAGTTCTCTTTAGTGTATATTTATGAAACGTTATGCATGGCCTTATGGATGGCCAAATGCTCAAAGCGTGGGGCGGCATTCTTATGCATGGCCTCATGGATGGCCAAATGCTCAAAGCCTGAGGCGGCGTTCTTGTGAAGCAAGCCAGGGAATGTAGTATGCAGTGTGACAAGATAAAATACCAGCAACTTTTTACCCTGCAGTCGGCCGGCCTGGCACTGGAAAAAAGAATAGAAAGCGTTCGCTTGTTTTGGCGACGACCACCGGGTGATCGTGTGATGCAGTGAAGCAAGTCTTTGCAAAGAACTGAGCAAAAGGGAAAATGATACTGGGGAAACTGCTGGAAGTCAAGAATTAGGGTTTTTTTTACCGTTTTCACTCGCGCGAAAGCTCAAAAGAATGTTTGATGGCATTTTCTTTCTATTTCTTGAAAAAACGCTGTGCTATATTCGCTGAGGTAGGTTTATATTAGACTGGACTTAAAAGACATCGAAAATGCTGAAATTAGAAAGGGAAGTCAATATGGCTTCAATATAACAGCTATTTCACTGTTAGTGGGTTCATTATAGATGGGCTACTCTGTACTTCAATTGCATCTATGTCAGATTTACTAGAATACACTTGAAACAGTGCACTTAATGCCCCAATACTTTCCTTGCCTTCATTGTCTGCTGCTTTCTGTTAATGTTATATCAAACAAACAAGCCTCAACATTTTTTTGGTCACATATTTTTATTATGACACAAATGAATAAGACATTTTTTTAATATTTTCGTTTATTTCACACTGTACATCCAGTGTGTAAGTCTTGTACTATATGTACTGCTTCAGACTGCTCTACAATTCCTATAATGAAGCTAGATCACCACGTGTAGAACCTGCTGCCTTTCTTTTCAACCTAATGACAGAACCAATCAGCCATTTCAGGGCGCTCACTGCTGTGATGGAGTGCTCCACCATCAATGTGTGTGTTTGAAGGTTTGCTCGGTGCATCTGCGACTGGGCTCTCCTCCATCGTCTGAGCCGTCCACCGGTCTGACGCTGGCCTGGAACTGGGAATGGCCTCCAAGCAACAGCTCAAACAATGGTGGTGCCAGGCGGGGCCTGGCGTGGGACCCGATCCCTCACAAGCCCTTTGGCCACGAGGAGGAAGTCGCGTTTCACCAACTGCCACAGGTGGCCTCCACTAGGTTAGGGCACAGTGATGTATATGATTTCCAGTGGTGATTCGAGAAGTGACGGGCACACCCATTAACCGTTCAGGTGCTTTTTCCACATATGTGGATGAAACTTGCTTTTTGCCATTTCATTCGAGTGCATTAGGTGAATTGAACTTCCCGTACGTTCACTGTTTTTACGTAACATCGGTGCGCTGTATACTACTGTGACCGATCTCTTTGGTGACGTTGGTCCTGAATGCGGCATGCTGAACGACCCATCAAATGTTGTATGCTGTTCAACGGATGTTCATTGTGCCATGTTCAGAACCAACACCAAAAGTATAATTTTTCTTTGCTCAAAATGGCTTCAACCAATAACAGACTGTGTATACATTTTGAGTCAGGGGTATGGTTATTTTTATGTATAAAAGCAAACATGCCCGGCTGCATAATAATTAGATATTTATTTATAAATAATTATTGAAACATGCACACAACAACATATTACGTACCTTCTTTTATTTCTTAGAGTGTAATATTGAGCGACTTGGAAACGTGTTGTGTGCATTCGACACAATTGCAGGTAGTCTAGCACAAATTCATAATTTGTGCCTTGAAGGGTTAAACTGAACACATGATTGATTGATTAATTGATTGATTTGTTGGGTTCAGCATCCCAAAACCATCATATGATTATGAGTAGTGGAGGGCTACGGAAACTTCAACCACCTGGGGTTTTTTAATGTGCACCCAAATCTGAGCACACGGGCCTACAGCATTTCCACCTCCATTGAAAATGCAGCTGCCGCAGCCGGGATACGATCCCGCGACCTGCGGGTCAGCAGCCGTGTACCTCAGCCTTCAGACAACCACGGTGGGGCTTAAACTGAATAGAGACACTGACTTTATTGTGAAGAAGTGTTCTGACATGCCTAAATTTCTTTCTTTTTATAAAAGAACCAAGTGACACTTTGAGCACGATAAAAACTTCATGAGTAACTATCAGACAATAATGCCAGGAAAGTATAGCGGATGGTATTAGAAGTAATTGTAATGTATAAGTGAAGAAAGAGAAGTGGACTAAAAGATGACTTGCCGCCGGCAGGATCCAAACCTGCGACCTTCAAATAAGGCGTCCGATGTTCTACTGCTGAGCTACGACGGCGCTTATCCCTGCGCACACTTTGTTGGGTATATATGTTTATTTAGACGTGGGAGCATCAGTCAGCACCACCTGTTGCCATGGCAGCGAGTGGCAACATAATCTCGCGCATAGGCATGCGTAGCCATGCATAGTCCCATATGCTACTTCATTTTAATGCCCGTAATGCCCCGCCTTTTGGCTAAGCGTTAGGGGCTAATGGCTTAGGCTTAACGGTGACACCATGAAAAGGGGTAGCTTGCAGAGCCACAGACGTGACAGCATGCTCTTACAAACGAAGACGTCTTTTGAGAGAGGTGACGTCCCGCGCTTGTTGTTGGTGACAGGATTCACCCGAGGCGTCCCCAAGTGTCCTTGTTGCTGGATCACAAGCCACCGGTGCTTCTACACGAGTTCTACCAGCTGGCCATCACCATTGTGAGCGAGGAAGTCGCACCGCTCACCGACGTCTGCCTCAGCATCGGACTGGCCGACGACCTTGACCCCAAGTACTACAGCACCAGTGAGTGGCCATTACAACATACCTGAACACCAAGTTAGGAGTCATGGCAGGGTCACCCAGAAATTTGTGGTTTACAGCTGGAAATAAAGGTGGAGGGTTCACTACGTCTCTACATAAATGAAAAGTAGACTGCGCAAGAGTATTTCAGTGCTAAACAAGCTTTAGAAGTTTATAACTATAGGCCCCGCCCCGCCCACCACTGGTGACCAGCATTTTGCCGAGGTGTCTGTGATGTCATCTGCTACATGGAGTGAAGACGCTGCCTTCTACCGAATTTTTAGCTCCTGAAATTTCTTCAATTTCAGTGCCATGCTAGAAGAAAAAAAATATCTGGATGTCAAGCACCGCTCACCATGGAACGATATCGTTCGCCGGAGTGCAAACACTCGCATAGCAAGCTGCCTGTTCCGTCACGGCTAACAAGTTCGCCAGTGTTGCACGGCTCTCAGGCTGTTTGCAAGTTTATAAAAATATTTAATTATAAATTAAGGGAACAGGGTAAGCCCTACACTTGCCATGTACTTTAGGTGAAGTTTATATACCTTTTTTTTCCATAACCATAAAACTTACAGTAATTATTTTACTAAAATTATGATCAAGAGCCATTTCAGATTTAGCACTGAAAATTCTAATGCTCATTTTTTATAAATTTGTTACTTCAGGTCTTTAATTACCACTTGATAATTGCTATCATATGTCGTGTTGCATAGGAGCACTTCCTCAATCAACAATAATTATGCTCCAGCATAAACTCTACTGCGTTATCTAAATACTGGCCGAAATCTACAATTTTAGATACTGCGGTTGCTGAGAAAAAAGAACAAAAGTACAAAAGAAAACATGTTTCAATAATCACATTTAATGTTGAAAATCTGTATGACCTTAAAAGTACAACAAGATAACAGCAAATTTACAGACTCGTTCGCGCGGCACCAGCCAGATACGCATCACCAATATCGTTTTTTCTTGTTGTGTTGAAAGGTCTTGCCTGGTGAGCCACATTTGTCGCCTGCTATGCAGTCGGGTCAACTCGATACTGTCGACGCAGTTCAGGGGTGCGTAGGCCCATAAGCCCTGTACTGTGCTGTCCCCTAGCGAAATTCCAACATGGTTCAGCACATACGCAAAGGCTATACTGCCATCATTAAAAGTGAACAAAATATCTAGAGTGCACATTTACAGGGTCTTATAACCGAGGAAAACGTTTCTTTTTAGATTTGGAGCATGCTCCCGCACAACAATCCAACAACTAGGGTTCTAAGTTTTCTCTTGGAGTTTTCTCTTGAAGTAAATATGGATGAGCTAGTTTCAGATGATTTGGCTTAACAGCCTCAATAACAAATGCTGGAAGGTGTTCTTTATGAACGAATGATTCGTCACTTAACTGGGCTTTGTTGAATTTACACGAGGCTTTGGCATTCTTCAAGCAAGCGCTGTGGGATTGATTGATATCCTTTGATGCCATTTGAAGATATCTGAACCGCACAGCTTTTTGCATGCCCTCCAAGCTGACTCTATTTCTTTTTATGGCCCCACTATAATAGTTTTGGCGCTTGCCGATGATGACACCACTAAGACATCCCAGACCTGATAGAGATTTTCTGATAGACAGCTTGATGCCTCTGCTTTCTTTTGTTTTCACAGCTCTGGACCCATTCTTTTCTGAATGTGCCAGATGCATTCCAGCTTGCAAGCTGTAGCTTCTCCCTACGGCTATTATGCTTGGAACTGCAAGGAAACCCCAACTGCATAAGAATGGGAGCATGGCATTGGACAAGTTTTAAAATGAGACATTTTATAGAAAAAAAATTGTACTAAGACAAACAAATGACTGATCCGGGTTCAAAAAAGGCTGCAGATTTCAAATAATGCAAAAAAAAAAAATCTTTCTTTTAATATTTTTGCTTACCCTTCCCTTAAGTACTTAATCAAATGTACTTAAATTTCACCAGCTTATCTGTGAATTCACAAGTATTAATCTGCATTACACAGATCGTCATAAAAAATTGCGTGTCACAGGCCCTTTTAGACGAGCAGCATTGTGCAGAAGATGGTGAAGAAGAAAGAACACAATGACGCATGCAGAGCACAAACTACAACACCTTATTAGTGAGAGTGGATGAACCCTTCTATACATTTTCTCAACACTGCACATCGCAGCCGTGCAATTTAGCAGCATTCAGTGCATGACAGCAGTGCAATTCCAAAGAAAACATTACTGTACACATGGTGACTCAACAACATTGCAGATGGAAGCAGTGCAAATTCATTCCATGAAGACATCACCATACGTGTGCTGTGTCATTCAGACATATTACTTTTTTTCTGAAATTAATTTACAATTTGCTAACACACAGCTCATTTAAACTGTGGGGTAATACACTTCCTGTAAAGTCGTTTGTGCCTCGTTGCGCACGTGTTTCGCACATAGGTTGCATTTTGGGTTCACAATTACCGAGTGGTAGATGGCGTTCTACTTGCGAGCGTTTATCACCACCATCATCATCATGGTTAGAACGGTAGCGCCGGCTGTGCGCCTGGCGGCAAACCTTGATGACGGGATAGGAGAGATGAGCGGGTTTCTATGGCGCGTGGCGGTTGGCGCGAACGGTTGTCTCTACGGTGGGTCTGCCATGAGCCCTCGTGGTAATTCAAGCGTTGGCGAAGCCGCCTTGAGTGTGTTCTTGTGTTAGGTAGGTTTTTTTAGGGTCGTGTAATATTGGGTAAGTTTGTTACAGCCTGTTGATCACGATTTGGATATTAATTTGGCTGGCGGTATCGGCGTTCTAAAGGTACTTGAATAAATGAGTGTTGTGTGGTTTGTTTCGATCGCGTCTACTGTGCCTGTTCACTTTAAGAGCGTGGCGCTCTCCACTTCGAGACCCCACAAGACTTATGGTAATGTGGGGCGTGACGGTGTGTCTCACCATCTTGTATCCTTTGTTCCGTCCCCTATGCATGACACCACTATAGCAGACTCTCAGTAAATGGAACCCGAAGGGCTTGGAAAAATATGTTTGATTTAACGGAAGTTTCATTTACTGAGAGATGAATGAGGGTGCCGAATACAAGACTAAAACCAAATATAGCAGAGTCATTTGCTCTATTTAAGCAGTAGTTCTGTTCAACAGGTTTTCGTTTATTGAGAGTTTACTGTACTCGTCTTAATGCAAAATGAACAGGCCCAAATAGAAAACTGCTTGGCATGTAACAAGTATATTCTATTAAAATTAGTATGTGTTATATGTATTATACTAACTATATGTATAGATTGTAGCATAAAAATAAATACTGCAATTTTATAAATAAATTTTATTTCTGACGTGAAACTACTTGCAAAACCTGCGCAAAACTTATTTTTATGCATTTGTGCAAATTATCTTGGTATTTTATGCACCATATTCACCCTGCTCACAGTTCATGCTGGCGTTATTTTATAAATAAATTAATAAATAAAAAGTGCTCCAAAATTTTGTTGATAAGATATAAAGGTTGTTGTAACAGAAGCAGTGACGTTTGTGAACCTCCAGAAATTTTTTATTTGTAGTGCAAGGTAATGCAGCCTGCTTGAAAACATGCAATATTTACAGTGAGGCTAGGACAATGGAAGATGTGTCTGAAGCAGCTGCTGCTTGGCGTTTAAACAATAGCGAACCCTAGCAAATGGATGTGTTGGAACCAATGGGCTTAGTACTGTGTGCTTAAAAGGACCAACAGAGTTTGAAACCCACTAGAAAACGTGGAGCAGTACGTCGACATGGAATTTTTTTAGACATTTTGATCGGTAAAATATGGAGCTAACGTCAAAAAGGAAATAGCAAAGAAACATTACCTATCCTAGTGTTGCACTTGGCTACTGCTGTGGCTGTGATGATTGAACTTGCTGTTTTACATTGCCTTTGTCGTCATGCAACGAAATTTTTTCTGTGTCGGCAGCCCACTTCACATGTGAGCCGACGCCCACGGTGCCGAAGCAACCATCCAACAAGATCAGGGGATTTCAAATCGAAGACATTCCTGCTGGTGGTAGGGTGAGTTGCATCATTGGTCACTTGCCCTAGAGGGTGCTGCTCTGAGATATGCCCTGCAGTGACCTCGAGATAGCAGGAACTTCTCTTGCACTGTTTATACGCATGCAATGTTAACGCACAGGCCACTGTTACTAGAATAAACTCAGCTCCAATGCTCTGCATCTCTGCCAGCAAAGGAGGGTGGGTTGAACGGCGCTCGCGAGTACTAGCAGCGGCTGCGGTGCCGCAGTCAGAGTTTGCGCTATCGTCTAATACGGCAGAGTACCACGCCGGTCTACTTGGCTGTTTTTTGCAGTGACATTCTTGTACTATTATAAAACGTAAACATTCATCATTCTCGTGTCTTATTTGTGGACTGCTTAGGTGAATGCACAAAAGTTCACCTATATAGAGTGATCCGGATGCGTTGCTCATTGCAAGTTGGCCAAGAAACGATGTCCTGTCTATGTTTGAGCTGTCTGCATTGCGTTTAACCTACAAGGGGAAAAGATCTAGGTGAATGAGCATTTTCAGCATAGTTTTTATGACATTCGCTACTATTTTGATCACAGCTGCCTTGCCTAAGTGAGAAGGGACATATAATGTCTGTAAAAGTCTCAAACCATTTGACTTACTGTAATACGAAAAATGCTTTAGAAAAACAGTACACGTGTTAGCAACTAGTTACAAAAAAGACACTCTTGAAAAACAGTACCCATGCTTTACACTGTTCACCAGACAAGTATTCACGGCGGCTATCAATCGAGAACAGAGTGTGAAATGTTACAGCAACTTCACCTTCTTCCTTGCATTTTCCACCCCTTCAAAAAGCTCCTGATTGTTTGTTTTTTTGTAAAAAAGAGAGAAAAAAAAAAGGATATTCTCATCACAATACGAAACATCACTACTCTAGCCATCACATTTTAATCATGAACGTAGTAACTTTAAAGATGCAGCGGCATCCACTCCAACTTTTCAAGCGCAATCCAAAAGAGGTCATCAACTGTGGTGTTTTTGTCAAAGTCCTCTTGACAGCTTTCTCAGTTGTTTTTAATATAGAAATGAGGATGATGTTAAGCAGCCTTCTTGAAAACACCTCATCTGAGTGAGTGCACTTTCGTGTGGTTTGGGCGCGGCTGCCGCATGTGTACTTGTGAGAGATGCTAGGCTCTCTTTGCACGCTGTCACTCATTCGTTTTTTTTGTAAACGTACCCACAAATATAGTACACTCATTGTACGTTACTTATTGGTGGACTACGCTGCTCTGGGAAGAAGTGACACCACATGTGCAACACCCCGTTACTTGCTATAAGGTTCAGAAATGAGAACACTGCAATTGAGAAAAATATCTACTGCTGCAGTTTGAAGCAAATGTAACAAAACATGGTCACTAGTAAAAGATGGCCACTTATATGCAATTGTGTTGGTTAATAATGGAAATATATACCGTATTTACTCGTGTAATGAACACACTTTTTTTCTTAAAAAATCGTAGCAAAGTTGCGGGTGCATTCATTATGCGCAACAAATTTTATGAAAACATTTTTCAGGGTAGCAAAAAATGCGGTAATCTAAAAAAAGTTAGATCGCTTAGCTTTTCGCTATTGACATGTGCGTAGACTGTTTGGCAATAGCTTCTTTGTTGCACTTTACTCATCATCGGTGGTTAATGGCGCTATCTTCTGCAAGCTATCCCTGCGCCACCCGCTCACGCCATAAAAGCATTTTGTGGCCATCTTTTCTTGCAATCGTTTAACTTCAACAGTCGTATCTGCTGTGATCTCGAAGGGCGCCCGAAGGCATCCGCTACTACGCCACAACGCACTTTGCAAACTTTACGGCAACCTCGCATGACGATCGTGACGACACTGTTTACATTGCAGCAAGTAGCCAACATTGCAGCAAGCTACCCCCGAAGCATCAAAACAAATCATCGATAACAAGAATAATGACGCACTATGGCCACCGCTCACTTCCATATGAGAAGTTCTTGTACGCGCAGAGAACAAGTGAAGTGAGAATCCGGGGTGCTACCATGTTGCAGAAATCGTGACGATCTTTTCTGGGCAACAAGCAATTTTTTCTGGTTTTCCAGAAACCTGCGACACGATAGCGACAAATGACCCTTCACGACAGCAAATCCTGTCATCACCGCTCAAAAATTATGTGCACGTCCTTGGGCCTTAAAGTTTCGTATTTGCAGGTAACGATCGTTGGTTAGCGCTGGCAGTTTCTTGACTTTCGCTGGCTGTGTGCTTATCAGCTACGATGTCTCTACACTTGCACCCTTTGTGAACCATGCTGTGGCGCACAGATAAAAAAGACAGGGGATGTGCCATGCACGGATAGAAAGACAAACAATATGGCACGTGGCAATGGGCAGGAGTAGGGGGAGAAAGCAAGTCAAGGTGTCCGAAGAATTGGCATAGTAATTAAAAAAAAACGGAAGAGATTCGACGGGTGAGGAGGCGCCAGATGTCGCTTAGCGAAACGGCAGCGGATGCATGTAGGGGGTGCGTTTATTACGCGGGGGAAAAGAAATTCAAATTTTGATGGCTGAATTTGGGGGTGCATTTATTATGTGAGTGCATTCATTACGCGGGTAAATACAGTCTTAAAGCAAGAAAATTTATTGCTTTTGAGGCAGCGCAACAGTTGTTAACCCTTAGAATGTAAATGTAATGCAAATCTGCATATCGATGGCATTGTTCATCACATGCCTTTCGTTTTGCTGTTGTATTTCTGGCGGCCCCTTCAAACTGGGCACTGCGAATTCGAGGGGTGCCATGAGTTTCGGGGAGCATTGGTGCCTTGGTTATGAACATTTCGGCATTGATATGTGCGGTGGAATTGCTGAGAGCAAGTGGGGAAGGGTGCCAGGCGTGAGCCTCCATTTTCCGCATGAGATCAAAACTTCTTGTCCAGTAAAACATGACTGTACTGCATGACGATGTCGTCATTCTCAAATTAAACCTCATGGACTTTTTGTTTGGCAGTGAGCTTTCTATCTTTGCTATACAAGGCTTGCTCGTACCTTTTGAACTGTGTTGAATTTCTTCAGATGTCTGTGAGGGGTGAACATTAATTGGTTTATACTCTAATCAAGGACACATTATGGCATGCAAATGATTCACTTCGCCAAGGCGGATTTGCCCCGCCGCGGTGGTCTAGTGGCTAAGGTACTCGGCTGCTGACCCGCAGGTCGCGGGTTCAAATCCCAGCTGCGGGGGCTGCATTTCCGATGGAGGCGGAAATGTTGTAGGCCCGTGGGCTCAGATTTGGATGCATGTTAAAGAACCCCAGGTGGTCAAAATTTCCGGAGCCCTCCACTACGGCGTCTCTCATAATCAAATGGTGGTTTTGGGATGTTAAACCCCACAAATCAATCAATCATCAATCAAGGCGGATTCGAAACCTCGACTATAGTAACATGGTCTCAACTTGTTTCACTCCTCCGGTCAGTCTCTTGGCTTATTTTTGTTAGAGGTTTCAGTGTGTAGCTTGATTGACTGAATACCTTTCAGTGTGTAGCTTGATCATTCTCATATTACATATGTCGAATAAATGTCTGTCTCTTAACCTATGCTTATTTTTATGCTCTGTATATCACTTCAACTCGATTACGTTAAGGAGCCCATTTCGCAGAAATTCTAATATTGGCGTCTCTGGTTTTAAGTGAAAAAACGTTTTGTCCATGACCAAAAAACTCGAGAAATCTGCCAATAAAATAAATAATAAAAACTTCAGTACGAATGAGAATTAATCTCGGGCTGTCTGTGTGGCAATCAGAGGTTCTACCATAGAGACACGCCAATGGTTGAAACTGATTCGAAAGAATGAATGTCGTGTGGTAGAGGTTCTCATTATTATTTTGTGTAACAAAAAATGAAAGGAGGCCTTATGTTTACACTTATTTTCTTCATGTAAAAGAAGAAATCTCTTTAACGCATGCAATATTGGGTGGTAGAAGCGTAGAATCGCGCCAGGGCACAAAAACATGTGAAATGCCCTCAATGTGGGTGTTAAAAAGGCTCGGGCACTACAGAGCGAAACAAAACAAGTTATGTTTGCATGTTGCCTTGTGCACGTGCAGTGGGGCTCCTTGCTGATTTGCAAAAGAAACAATTATGGCGTAGTTTGCACTTAACAATTGCACTAGCAGTAGACATTCTACAATGGTTCAAAGCAGACACTGTTGCACGCACAGTCATTCATTTCCTCACGGCACGGTTGAGGCAAGCACTGAGTCTGACGCAAGGCTAATAATTCAGAAGGTGATTCGCATGGAACCCGACTACGCTATCACGTTTTACTCTTGAAGGCCGAGCTCAAGCGTCCTCCAAGTTTGGTAATGCAGTTAAGCTCCTTTATTAGAGGCATGCTCCGAGCAGCAATTCTTGTCTTTTATGCTAGACGTCTCTTATAAGCAGAGTACCACGTATACATTTTTCTATCAACCAATATTTCACTGTTCGCACACTGGTGTCTCTCATACCCATTTTTCTCTTATATCAATGTCTCTTAAAAGGGTTCGACTGTTGTCGTGTTTGTCACTGTTGTGGTATTGTTGTCACACAATATATATGATACTCAGTGACGGCACCTCTGCCATATCAGCCAAATGCTGCTGCATGTAATAATAATAATGGAATGGAATGATAATTTTTATTTGCACGACAATATGAACTGTCGGGTAAGGTGCAAGGCTAGACAGGAAATTTCCTTACGATCATTTATCTACTAGCCCATCACTGCAGGGCGAAACAGACCAGGGGCTATAAATATAAGTTTCTCAAGCTGTTTATAGCAGCTTTTACTTTGGCCCCTGCTACTGAGTAACCATGTTAACAAATAAAATAAATAAAATAAACAAACAAGTTGTGTGAAGCGGAGTTGTCATTGTGGTTGCTGTTGTTGGAGCCCGGCGCAAAGCAACTCGGCGTACCTCACAGTAGATAAATCTTTTTCTCCTCGCTACGCTTCATACATGACAAATGCGTTCTCATACAAGAAACTATGCAATGCCAAAAACAGTCTGAGACGTGACGTGTGAATACAGTACAGCATATGCGGTAATCGCTCACACGTTGCTGCCTCCGATCATAACATGTGCCGGCCATGAAAGCAAAGTATGACTACAGCGCCACTATTTCTCGCTACCGCCACATGGCCTGCCTCTCTGGCGGAGCTCTTGAACTGAATTTATTTTAATAACGTTGTCATAGCCTGTGTGTTGTGGGCACTGGCTGGGTTGTCGTCTACTGTTAATGAAGCAAGCATGGTTGACGCCTGGTCTGCAGTTGTTTCCTTGACATCGTTTCTCTTCTATGGATCTTTCTGACCAAGATTAACCGGTGCATAATACCTGCAAGTACTGAAGCCCAACAGCTAAGGAAGACTAGGCCAAATTAGTTATGCTCACTTCTTTGTGGGAAAATTCTCCTGTGTGTTTTACATAAGATGAGCTGTTGTTGGTGCCACTATAAGACTCAGGCTTTTGAAGATGTCGCTTGGCAGCTGTAGTACACAGTTGTAGCTCCTTGTGTGCACTGGTAATTGGTTGTCTTATTGGCACAAGGATTTCTTACGTGCTTTGTGCCAGGAACCGAGGTCAAAAGTGTGTATCACGCACATTCGAATAGAAATGTGGAAATGCAAAACTCGATGATAGAGGAAATAGAATGTGTGGTGATTGCTTCCATGCAGTCATTATCATTCAATTTCTGTTCAGGATTGTGATAGCCATCACGCAATGTAGTATGTGATCCTGTTCTTTGAGTGTTACCCGCATTCTAAAGTAGAGTTTTTTTTTTCCCTGCAGAAAAAGCAGACTGTTCTGCTGAGGAACTCTGAAGTTGGAACACGCAGGGTTTTCGTCAAGGTGAGCAGTGGATTCAGTTGAAGGGCACCTGTATCACTTCTTCAAGTGCTCGTCAAATGGCCCCAAATAGGAGTCTATTGCTTCACGAATAGATTGGCACAAAAATTTCTCCAATCCATCAAGAGCAAGTAGGGTTACTGAAATTTGTCGCTTTCGCTCTTCTGTCATCCCGACGAGCACGCTGTAACCTACGCAGGGAGGCATTTCACGGCGTAAAAAAGTTACAGCACAATATTCATTATCGTGTGGCTTTTGTTGAGGCATCTCTTATGCTGTGCTTAATATTAATAGTTCAATAATGCAGTAACTGAGTTCAATAATGCAGTATTTATAAAATTCACTTTATGGTCAAGTATGTTTCCTTGTGTTGTAGGAGCATTCCAAAAAGATTATAGGCGCTATTTTGCGGTGCTTTCAATTAAACGATTTAGTGCAAGGGAGGAAATACCGTGAACAGTGC
Organism: Rhipicephalus microplus; assembly: GCF_043290135.1. NCBI lineage: Eukaryota > Metazoa > Arthropoda > Arachnida > Ixodida > Ixodidae > Rhipicephalus > Rhipicephalus microplus. Next base: position 185,915,529 of record NC_134702.1, read on the forward strand.
AGCAAACCTTATGTCATCGGTTTCATTCATTTGTGGTTAACCACTATTTTTTTGTTTTGATACATATTTGGTTGGAGTTACATGGAACACCCTACATGTCTACCTGAGCAAGCAGCCGATGAACAAACAACTCGACTACCATGCAGGTGGAATACAAGACAGAGGTAGAGGTGGACAGCCGTGTTCTGTGCTGCAGCTGCTGCCGCGAGATCTTCCTCGACCTGGAGTGCATTGAGCCATTCGCTTTCTCAGCCAGGCTGCTCAACCTCAAGGTTCGCCTCGGGCACTCGAACATTGTTCATTCCATATGACAAATCGCAAAATAGAGAGAGTAAACTATTATGCACATTTATAAACTTCAGTAAACACATGACGTATAAACAAAAATGAAGTCTCAGTCAAGCTGTTATATATTAAGCACATGTGTACAAAACTGCTCTTAAGTAGAAATAGAAAGGATAAAAATTATTTATTTACTATGTATGTTCAAATGCTTTCCTGTACAAATATAATGAATCTAAAAGAACAAAAGACATGTACCATAAAATATGTATGTATAAAGTAAAATTCAATGGAGATTCGCCAATAAAACACTTTTTTACCACGGTGGTGTGGTGCATGACGACTACCTCAAAGGTCGCGTGATCGAATCCTAACCGCGGCATTTCGATGGAGGTGAAAATGCTTCAGGCCCATAGGCTTAGAGATAGGTGTGCATTGAAGTAGCCCAGGTAGTTTGAATTTCCGGAGTGCTAGACTACAATGCATCTCACAATCATGTAGTGGTTTGGGGACATAGATTGCTAACAATTGTTATCTAATTTAGTGTGCTAAGGGAATTAGTTATGCTTAGAAGTGAAATCAGTATTGAGCTACCTCTTACATTTTTATAACATTTGATAAGCTCTTATTCTAATCCCTAAATTTATTAATAAGACATAAGCTTGTGAAGATTTTTGCACGAGCATATCTGCAAGAGCCCATTCTGTGCTCTAAAAGTGTAACGTTTATATTTTAGTATTCAAATAAGCATAAAAACTTTTTTGAAACATCCTATGCTTATTGTCTGTCTAGAAAGTATAGAACAAAAATTATTATTAAATATTGTATGGTGTGCCAGGAACCGAGGTCAAAGAAGGCAGAAGTGGGGAACATTATAGCACTCAGCAGTGTCTCAAGAAGTAAGTGCTAAAAACAGCGATGGTATCTTTTGTTCTGACATGGCACAAGGACAGCTTACAGTAACTGCACAAAAACTGAAAGCCGAGAAAAGTGAGCTCAGAACGGGGCTGGCTTTATTTTTTCTTGGAGTATATATTGCCACCATTGATGAACGAGCCACTGAGGCTCATACTTGTTTTGGACTGCGAAGAAGAGAACATTTTCCTTGCTCTGGTTCAGGTGAACTCCAGGCTGTAGGCCTTGTTTTGCTCGTGACATTACTGGTGGATACGCTGGGTACGTGTACATCGGCTGTGTCGGCCATCTTGGAGACAGCTACATCTCCCAGAGCAAGAAGCAGCTGCTGCCTGCGTGGGTTACCCCCTGAATTTGGTTCCTTGGAATCGACACCCATAAAGATGGCAACCCCAATGACAAGCCAGGCGTTCCAAACCAGCGATGCCCATGGTTCTCTTTTCGCGCATGTTTTTCATGCACCACAGACACCAAAGCCGTTCCATGGAGACATCTTCAAAGATGTTGATGACTGACTCGACCACTTTGATCGGATTGCCAGTATCAACGAATGGGACAATGTTCGCAAGCTGTGCCGAGTTTACTTCTACTTGGAGGCTACTTGGAGGATGCTGCGAAGACGTGGTGCGAGAACCACGAGGGCTCCTTTGCAACCTGGCAAGAGTTTAGCCAACAGCTCCTTGACGCCTATCGCAACACCGAGAGGAAGGAGAGGGCTGAACAAGCGATATCCTGCAGAAACCAGCGGCCGAACGAATGAGTATCCATGTTTGTCAAGGACATGCTTCGGCTCTTCAAGCGCGCGGACCCTGCCATGCCAGAGGAAAACGAGGTGCGGCATTTGATGCGCGCAGTAAAAGAACAACTTTTCGCTGGGCTCGTGCGCAATCCTCACGTTCATCAGTGAGGCAACTACGATGGAACGTACTCTGCAGCAGCGGTTGTCACTATACGAATGCCAGATCCCGGCCACCACATGCTCTATCGGCTCTGACAACGAGAGACAGGACCTCGCAGACTTCATTTGAAGTATCGTTCAGGACGAATGGTGACAGCTTCAGGCAGTGGGATCCCATCCACCTGTGTCAGCCCTTGCGGATGTAATCAGACAAGAAGTCCGGCAGGCCGTCACACCCCTGGCCCCAATCACACCACCGATTCCTGAGGCCCCAGTCCTGACATACGCAGCGGCATTGCGATCCCCTGCGCTACCGGCTACAGATCTTGCTATGCGGCCAAGGTACCAGGCTATGCAGTCATTCCACGACACTGCTTCGAGCCCGCCTCTCCACTCAAGGTTTCCGAGCACACCCACCTATCTGCCGTCTGCCTCAAGACAAAGTGGTAGCAAGGTAAGCACGTGGCGCACCTCGGATAACCGTCCGCTCTGCTATCACTGCGGTGAAGCAGGTCACGTGTCAATACTGTCAATACCGGTAACTAGATCTCCGCAACTTCCACTCTGATGCTCGATGCCCACGCTACGGAGTGCGCCCCCTTGAAATCGAAGCCTATCTTACGGGCCAGCGAACTCCTTTGACTATTCAGCACCACCAGTCGAGATCACCATCGCCTCGCCGGTCTACATCACCCAGTTTGCCCTCATCGTCTTCCGCTCCTTTCAGGAGCCGGTCACCAAGTCCCCGCAGTGGAAACTAGGAACAGTGACTTCGGGGGTGAAGTCGTGGCCCGGTAAATAGTAAAAGACCCTCCTTCGACGCAACAACCGGACGAGGACCATTCCGGTTTTGCAGAGCTCTCCGACAGCAGAAAGATCGTTTCTGCCGAAATCACCATCTTCGCCGACAATCATGCTGTCAACGCCCTCGTCGACACCGGTGCCGACTATTCCGTAATGAGCGCGACACTGGCATCTGAACTGAGGAAGGTTACCACACTGTGGCAAGGACACCAGTTGCGCACGGCAGGTGGCCATCTGGTAATGCCTACTGGTATGTGCACGGCATGCATTTGAATACATACGTCGACATTTGCGGGCTCTTTCCTCGTATTGCGCGTGTGCTCTCGGCCATTCAATCTAGGAATGGACTTCCTTCGTGAATACGGCGCTGTCATTGACCTCCGGGAATTACTTTTGTCGTTCGAGGATCCTTTTTGCGCTGCAACTGACAGTACACCATTCCAGAAAAGAGCAATCTGTGTTACCGACAATTCTCTGACTCTCCCACCTCGGAGCAGCCTCTTAGTCAAAGTAGAATTGGGACAGGACGTGTCTGACACGGTAATTGCAGAGGCTAATTTGTCTCTCCTAATTTTACGACAAATCTGTGTTGCCCGAGGAATCATTCAGCCTAGCAACAGGCATCTTCACCTGCTGGTCACGAACTTCAGCGACGAATATGGCACCTAACGAGACACACTGCCATTGCATATTGTGAAGAACTTGCCGATGCCGATGGTTCATCCACGTTAGCCTCATTTTCATCCCATGGCCATCCTGACGAGGCCTTCGCGAGCACTCTCAACGTAAGCGAGAAACTAGCTTCGGCTCAATGAGAAAGTCTTTTGCATATACTCGGCTAATTTCAAGACTGCTTTGTCACTACGTCAAAGGTTAAACAGACACCACATGCTCAGCATCGTATCATCACGGAACCAACCGATAGACCCATCCGACAACATGCCTATAGGGTGTCGCAAAAACAGCAAGACTCTATACGTGACCAAGTCCAGCAGATGCTTCAGGACGACGTCATCCAGCCATCGACCAGTCCCTGGGCTTCGCCAGTTGTGCTAGTAAAGAAGAAGGACGGTACGTTGCGTTTTTGCGTTGATTACCGTAAACTGAACAAGGTCACCAAAAAGGACGTTTATCCTCTACCCCGGTTAGATGACTCGGACTTTATATGCAACGCTAAATATTTTTTCTCCATGGATTTGCGTAGCAGCTACTGGCAAATCGTAGTGGATGAGCGCGACCGCGAAAAGACGGCGTTTATTACTCCTGTGAGGAGGTTTATTAGCCTTTAAAGACAGTGACGAGATAGCGTGAAGAACCGTCCAGCGATCGGCACAGCAACGAACCGAAGCACGAGTCGAGAGAGCCGGGCGTTGGCGATGCTGCTTGCTGCAGGCACATCTTCTTCACACTCTCGACAATCTGTACGAGTTTAAAGTGTTGCCTTTCGGTCTATGCTCAGCGCCAGCTACTTTCCAAAGAATGATGGATACGGTTCTCAAGGGGCTTAAATGGCAATCATGTCTTGTTTAGCTTGATGACGTCGTGGTCTTTGCAGATGCATTTGAACGACACGTCCAATGCCTTTAGGCAGTTCTTCAGGCAATCAGAACAGCGGGGCTTTCTCTCAAATTCGAGAAATGTCATGTTGGATATGAAGAACTGAAGTTTTTTGGTCACGTTGTGAGCCATGCCGGCATTCGCCTAGATCCGGAGAAAACCCACGCCGTTGTCGCCTTTCCCATGCCCAAAATAAGCACAACCTACGCCGATTTCTGGGGCTCTGTGCGTATTACAGGCGCTTTGTCAAAAACTTTTCGAAGATTGCTGAACCCCTCACCAAGCTTACAAAAGACGGTGTCTCGTTTATTTGGGGTTCCGATCAGTGCCATGCATTGGACACCCTCTGGAACCTCTTCCAGGCTTCGCCTGTACTGGGTCATTTTGACGAAAGCGCGACATGGAATTACACACTGACGCCAGCAACGTTGGACTGGAAGTGGTATTAGTTCAGTGGCATAATGGGGTAGAGCGCGTGATCGCTTATGCGAGCAGAACGTTATCCCCATCAGAGAAAAACTATTCTGCTACCGAAAAGGAATGCCTCGCTGTTGTCTGGGCCATAACAAAGTTCCGCCCATACTTGTATGGCCACCCATTCGGGGTAGTTAGCGACCACCATTCCCTTTGTTGGCTCGCAAATCTCGAAGATCCCTCAGTTTGTCTAGCACGATGGAGCCTTCGACTACAAGATTTCGATGTCACCATCGTTCACAAATTTGGGCGGAAACACACCGACGCCGACTGTCTCTCACGTGAACTGGTCGAAAATGCCAACACTGACCTTGAAGACGACACCTTTTTTCTGCCGTATCAGCAACCCGCTTGGCTGAGCAACAGCGCCATGACTCGGAGCTCATCCCGCTCATTGACTACCTGGAAGGACGCAATTTCCACCCTTCTCGTAGGTTTGCACGCTCACTATCCTCCTTTTGTTTCTGCGATGGGGTTTTTAAAAAGCACTTTCATCCTACACAAGCTATGTATCTGCTTGTTGCGCCAACTATGCTTCGGGGTGACATTTTACGTGCGTGTCATGATGAGCCATCATTCGGACACCTCGGCTATACGTGCACGCTGCAATGGATTCAACACCCCTACTACGGGCCACGTCTCGCAGAGACTGCCAAGCACTACGTTCGCACATGTCGCGACTGTCAGAGATGTAGGATTCCACCTTTAAGACCAGCGGGACTACTGCAACCACGGTCGCGAGGTCACGACGATGCTCGACGCCATGCTCCTGCCCGACACCGACAACTTAGGAATATACTACACGGATGCCGCCAAATTCGCACAGTGCGCCGAAGAGGCCCGTCAACTTGCTCGTCATCGTATTCAACATCACCAAACCGCAGATGCGCGCCGCTACAATCTTCTTCACCGTGAAGTTATTTTCAAGCCTGGTGATGAAGTCTGGGTGTGGACCCCTATCCGACAGCGTGGCCGTTCAGATAGCTTCTTCGCCGCTATTTCGTTCTTTACAATGTCGTACGGTGTTTCAGCGACGTCAGTTACGAGGTTCTCCCAAAAGGCACTTTGAGGCGTTCCCGTTTCACCCCGCAAACTGAAGTCATTCATGTTTCACGGCTCAAACCATACTTTTCATGCTGGGAATCACCAGTGAGTGACTGACTTTATTGGTAACTTCGGGTCTTTCTTTTTGTTTCCTATTTTCTTACATTCTTTCCTATTTTTCTTATTTCTCATTTAACTCTTGACTCCACAACCAACTAACTATGTTATTCTGCCTCACACCATTCATTTCGCTTGCGTGGTAATTTTCATCTCATTTTCTTTCTTTTTTTTGCCTTCATGTACAGCGTCGAGAAGATGCTTTTTGGGAAAGGGGGTAATGTCACCATTGATTAACAAGCCGCTGTGGCTCATACTCGTTTTTTACTGCGAAGAAGAAGAGAACATTTTCTTTGCTCTGGTGCAGGTGAACTTCTGGCTGTAGGTCTTGTTTTGCTCGTGACAATATAGTGGTGTGGCTGTTCTGAGCTCTGATTTCTCCTCTTTACCATTTGCAAAGAAGATGGCAATGTGCCAAGGGAAAGTAAAAAGATTTTCAACATGGTAGCCAGACTATCATGTGATTTGTAATGACAACACATTAGTAAAATGCTGTTTTCTCAATTTCTACTGCATATATTGTTCTGATATTTCCTAACGTTAAAGAAGGAGGGTATTGCAAAAAAAAAAGAAACTAAATTGAGAAATAGAAAATATTGACCCAATGTACTGTTCCTATGTACTGTACTCTGCAGAATATCACTTTAACACTTTCAGTACTCAACTAGCTTGCACTATTCACTGGATAAGTAAGCTCTTTATTGCCCTTAGCCTTTATGCCTTTACGGACTGGCTAACAAGAGCAAAGGCTTAAAAAACAAACAAGAAAAACAGAAGGAATGTTTTTCTATTAGGCGTGTGCGAATAGTGAATTCTAGGTTCAAAGTGAAATAGAAGGGAATAGGGACCTTGGTCGAATAATTTCGAATCGAAGTCGAATAGTATATATGACATATAAAAAAAATGGCCATAATTATCATTACCTAACTAACCTGCCCAATATTTTTTTAAATTGAAATAAGACCTCTATGCAAATGGATCTTTTTTTTTCATTCAAAGGAAGTCGAAACAACTTTGAGTGGTAGCAGAACTCTATTGTCAGTGTAATACCAGTGATAACCTGTAAAATATGTAGCATTTAAAAATTTATTATACCTAAAGCGTGAAAGCTGGCATAACAACCTTTGCTTAAAAAAACGATGAATCGATTTGAGAATATTATGTTCATTTGAAGGGGTCCTGCAAAATTTTTTCAAGTAGCCATGCAATGACTTCACTAACGAAGCGTATTGCCTCACGAACTCACTGGCACAAAAAGTTTTAAAGTTTGTCCAGTTCGAGCGGAGTTGCAAATATTTGTTGCATGCCATAATTGCATTCTCTCTTCTTATCCATGCGGAAGTGCTGGAAGCTAAGCAGGGGGGGATGGCATGGGAAAAGAAAATACGTTTTGGCCTCGTGACGGCCAGCATTTTTTATCTTTTTTTTTCAGTGGGATCGCGCATGTATGCGTATACAAGTGGTGGCCTTTCACGGTGGCCCCAGTAAGGACCGAGCGTGCCATGCTTAAATTGGTCGATGGCTGATACAATGGCTGTGACGAGGGTTTTTTTAGATTGTGGCGTAATTTTGACAGAAGAGAGCAATTTTTAGCTGACTTTGAGCATTCATTGTGGATGAAATGCAGACCACGTGGTGCACTATACTATTTGGCTCGCGTGTTTTAGGTAGCCTCGGCTACTGATCGGCAGTGTTTTCTGACCATAGTAAAAAAAATTGCACCCACCTCCCCGAATTGAATAGTGTGCCGAGATTACAGGGCGTAGTAACTTTAATGGCGTAAATTAAGGATGGTAAGAGGATTTGCACAGTTACCATTCATTTACACATTCATCAGTCATCGAACAGTCAAGAGTGAGGCACACGCTTCGCTCCATCTATATATACGTACGAGCAAGCGGACGGGAGAGAGGTGCGCAGAGAGAAGAGAGAGTGAACAACGAGAGGAGGAGCGGCGAAGCACTGCACCTACCTTGTCCTACACTCTCTCCACACACGTGGGAGCTCCGCGGAGCTCCCGCAATGCGCGCGTTCTTACACGCCATAGCGCGCTTCTTCTCTCTCCCCACTTACTCTCCGCTACACCACCCACGTCAACTGCTCTGGTTGCTAGGTGCGAGGATAAGCCTACGCGCCCGCATCTGTTGCTAGGGGAGATAAAGTGAGAGCGGAAAGATAACACCTGCCGGTGTGTGGACTCTGAAAGACACCTGACATGCCCCGATTAAGAAATGCATTCGCATTTAAAAGTGTTGCAGGGCCCTTTAAATTAGATGCTTTCACGGTTTAGCATTCCCATAATGCAGTGAAATTACCTTTACAGGGGGTTAAAAGCACACTACCGTATTTACTCGCATAATTCTCGCACTTTTTTCGCCGGAAAACCGATGCAAAGTTGAGGGGTGCGAGAATTACGTGGGGAAAACTTTTTACGAAAACGTACAGAGCGAAAAAGATAACGAAGTGGCTGCAAATCGAGTTTCTCACACCAGCAACTAACAGCAAGCTTTAAGAAGTACTAATTAAAACTTACCTTATCAATAAAAGCAGAAGTATAACACAAGACAAGATTTATTTGAGACAGAAAAAGTGGAAGCAAATAGTCGAGAATTAGAATACCATACGCAAAGCTTGTGGACGTTGCGGTGCCATTCATCGCTCAACAGGACCCCTCAAAAGGTAAGCGTAGGACATCAGGATTTGGCTGATGGCTATTTAACAGAATCGTCCGCAGTTTCCTTTTGAAGAAACAAAGTTTACCATCAATCCCAGTTTTAGACACACGGCAGGCCGAACGCATCTTGGTGGCTTGCAGCTGCCGTCACCAGTAGCGAACACAAAACTCGTGGACTCCGAAGGGCCTACCAGCGGCCCTGTTGCCGTTGTTTAGTGCATGATCTATCACTTTCAACTTGAAAGCAGCCGTGTAGCTTCAGTATGGCCTCATAACTTGACAAGATTACCGACACAACATACAAAACACGCTGCAACGCGCACTGGCCACTTCGGCGAGGCTTGAATTGGATTGAATCTCTGTGCAATAGTACGCTTGATGGGTAAAAGATAACGCCAAATGGCGCGTGCTATCATCATCAGAGGCTGGAACGAGCAGACGACATTGTTGCGTCAATTTTCAAGGGTGCGATAATTACTCGAGGAAAAAAAGAAATTGTATTTTTGTTGGGCGATGTGGGGGGTGCGAGAATTATGCGAGTTCGAGGATTACGCGAGTAAATACGGTAACATGCATCTATTCATTCATTGCGCATACTTTGAAATTCTCAATTATTTAAATTTGAATAGAAGTAAATTTCATTCCTCTACTATTCATTTGAATATTTGAGGCATTCGAGTATTCGCACAACCCTATTCGCTAAACACGTGTTTGCCTTTGACGTTAAATTTTGTTGTATAAACATTAGTACACAGTAATAATTTACCCACATGTGTATATCTCATTAAAACATAATAATAATGTATAGGGCTTAACGTCCCAATGCCATAATATGATTATGAAAGACGCCGTAGTGGAGGGCACTGGAAATTTCGAGCATCTGGGGTTCTTTAAGTACACCGCGGGCCTCGAACATTTTCGTCTCTGTTGAAAGTGCAGCTGCCACAGCAAGGATTTTACCCTGTGACCTTCTAATTAGCAGTCAAGCGAACCAGTGCACCAGCACGGCGTGGCAAATGTCATTCAAACAGGAACGGTGCCAGCGGTGGTCGCAGGGCAGCAGCACTCCAAAATTTTTTTGCCTGCCCCCCCCCCCCTCCCTCCTCTCTTTATTATTTCTCTAGGATAAATTATATTTAAAACACCTCCTAAGAGAAAAAAATATTTTAAAAACGCAACACATGTTCTTGGAACTCAATTGCGAGTGCCCCTCCTCCTCTCAGTAAAAAACAAATCCTCGCATTGCCCCTGCATTCAAAGGCAGTGTTGTTGCACAATGCTGTAAAGTCTTTTTTGAGTAGAACGGAACTGCAGTGTTATTACTGAAATTTATAGCAGACAGTATAAAAAAACTGCCTTCACTTAAGAATCTTTTGTTACTTTTGTGTTTACCACTGCATGATTATAAGGGACTTCGACTTTCTGGTGATCTCTAAGATGCAGTCATCGCACAGTACGTAGGCCTCGATCATTGCGCCTTCACCGAAATGTGACTGCCGCAACTGGTGTTGAACTCGCGGCCTTCAGGTCAGCACTCGAGCACCGTAACCACTGATCGATCACGACAGAAGATTCCTCGTGCAATAGCGTACTTGAAGCAGTTGAATTGTCTTGCATTCATTTGTGCACTGTTTTTAATGCAGTGCGTTTAACTAGGCACCAAGCTACTGCAGGTGCACCTAGCTCACTCACTCCTTCTGGTTCCAGTTTGAGTCGGTGGAGGTGGTGCGAGCGGAGGAGCAATTCGTGGTGCAAGTGGACATGGAGTCTTGCTGCCCACTGCCCCTGGAACTCATCTCGGGCACAGTCAGGCTGGTCAGTATGCTTTTACAAGCGTGTGTGTGTCTGCACAACTGAATGACCAACTGCATCACCTTCAAACTTCAACCCACTTTCAGAATAAGAAGCTTATTTGAGGCTTCAGTAGTACTGCTTGCCTCGAGCTATATGCTACTTGTCCGAGCGAACCGTCAGATTTCGTAAATAAATTAAAAGTTAGTTGTGTTTATTGATTGCGTGCAGTGCTTGTGTTTTTTGTTCTTTCGACTTAGTCCCATTTTTTTGTGGTTTCCTCTGTGTCTTTAATTTTAGTGCATGTGACATCTTTGCATCATAGTTGAGTCTCATGAAAAATTACTTCAAATTAATGAACTTTTCGATGTTATGAATCACTTCAATTCTCTTAGAGTGTCATGTAATTTTAACCTCAATAATATAAGGTGGGTTGATTGCTAATCTTATTACGTGTGAGAAAAGTTGACTGCTGTTGCAGTGAAACTTGCTCAAAACGTATTCTTTGGTGAATGCATTTTGCATCCATAAAAGGTTGAATTTCTATTTACTTAATTTTCAATATAGCAAAATAAATTGTTCCTTTTGCATACTTTGATATGTAGCCTTGGCTACATATGGTACTTGTCTGCATTCGACATCTTTTTAATCGGACAGGGTTATCATAGGTATGCACCCCGTCTCTACAACATGTGAACTTGCTTGTACTTGATATGAAATTTGAAATGCTTGGCCCAACACTGCTGGTGTTGCATCAAGCATTACATCAACGTCAGATATTTGACACCCTGTGTCAGCATCAGCACTTGTGGGGTTACTTTCTGCTGGCTTGTTGTGTCACTGATAACAGCGATTGCGCCCTTGTGTTGCAGAGCCCGCACGTGAGCACAGTGGACAAGGAGTTCCAGTCGTTGGTTGAAGGAGGTGTGTGATCTTGACACGTGCATGGCCAATTAAGCATCTAGGCTGCCACATTATGGCTATTATTGCTGCAAAATTCTATGGCTGTCGTATTATGTTGTGAGGCATGGGGCGGTGTCCTTTATTCGTAGGCGTAGCAACCGTATTGTATTGTGGGACAGCATGCACAAACACATATGTATGGTTAGAAGCATAGACGCAATGATAAATCCCAGCTGCTAAAAGTCGTTCAATTTAAAACAGAGCACATACATTCATCTTAATACATAAGAAAGGAGATGACAAGGACTTGAAGAATTACAGGCCGATCAGTTTGCTCTCCATAATATACAAGCTATTTACAAAGGTAATTGCCAACAGAGTTAAGAAAACACTAGAATTCAATCAACCAAAGAAGCTAGCAGGATTTCGAACAGGCTACTCAACAATCAACCACATTCATACGGTAAAAGCTCGTTAATTCGAACCGCAAGGGGAAGCCGCCTCAGTTCGAATTAACGAAAGTTTGAACTAACAAAAATGAAGAACAACAATAGTACATTGCGAGTAGGGCACAACACTTTATTTTTTGAAAAAATTTGTGATCGCGGTCTGCCTTCTTTTCTTGACGTTGACAGCCTGCACTTTTTGCTCTAACGAGCGAATTTGGCGGAAGGCCTCTTCTCCGCCTTCTTCAAAACTTAAGAAAAGACGGGGGGCATTCAATCCGGCCATGATTTCTGCAGCAGAGGGTTGCACTGGTGCTTCATCCTCCTCCTCATCATCGTCACTGGCAGCGACAGGTTCTGCACTTCTCACCTGACATATTATGTCGCCATTCGTGAGTGCACCACACACCACTGCGCTTGAGTCCACACTAATGTAGTCCGCAAAGCAGACGTCTTCCAAAACATCCACCACAAGGGCAGTGACGCCGTGTTCGAGCACTGGTGGCTCGTCAGCTTGCAGAGCTTCGGTGCTGAAGCCACAGTGGCGAAAGCAATTTGCTATCGTAAGCGCTGTCACTTGCTCTCAAGCAGGCACAAGCATGTGTAGTGCACTTAGGAGCGTCAATCGGTAGTTATTGCACAAAATAATTCGTTCTAACATATGATGCCAATTAAATATTTTTGAATTTCTAATTACACCCTGGTCTATGGGCTGCAGTACCGCTGTCGTGTTTGCTGGAAGGAAGTGTTTTGGCAGGGTATTTGCCGCGGGCACGCGCCATCAAGTCGGAGCAGCAGAATCATGACAGACGGAAAGCGACTACCGGCGCTACCGCAACAAACGTTAACCGAGGCCTAACACCAACACAATGTATCGCGACAGTCGGAAGCTACTCCCAGCACCAACAACCAAGGTGTACGACTCACGCCCGAGACAGAGACTGCAGTGAAGGCTGGGCAAAGCTACGACGCACCTGATTTGCTGTGTGCTGGTCATGCCATCTGTCATCTAACAGCGACAACTACGCAGGATTTTCGAAGGCTCCGAGATTGGCGTTAAAAAAAAAAAAACAAATCTTGGGAAATTACGTAGGACGAAGAGCAGGCAGCCACCGAGAGAGAGAGATTGTGGGGGGAGGGGGGTGAAGAGTTAGTGGTGCTATTTTCTGCACTCTGGCCTCCATGCCAGTTTCTCCGTTTTTCTCTCCGCTCCCTGTCAACGCCACCTCGTAACTCAGCAGTCGCCCTATCAAGTGACTAGCCAAGCCGCCAGCGCGGTGGCGCGTAGTTCGAATTATCCGCGGGGCAACCTACTCGCGTTCGAATTAACGAGCTTTTTTATTCATAGGCTTGTATAGAGCTTGGCCGGACCACAACTTACAGTTTTAATTATCTATAAATTCGAATTATTGAAGTTTGAAATAATGAGCTTTTACTGTACTATCAATCAGGTGATAGAGAAATGCTCAGAATACAGCCAACCATTATACATAGCCTTCATTGATTACAAAAAGGCGTTTGATTCAGTCGAAATATCAGCAGTCATGCAGACACTGCGGAATCAGGGCGTCGATGAGGCATATATAAACATCCTGGAAGAAATATACAGGGGATCAACTGCTACCATAGTGCTTCATAAAGAAAGCAACAGAATACCAATCAAAAAGGTAATAAGGGAGGCAGATACAATCTCCCCAATGCTACTTACCGCGTGCTTACAGGAGGTTTTCAGAGGCCTAGAAGGGGAACAGTTAAGGATAAGAGTTGATGGAGAGTACCTTAGTAACCTTGGCTTCGCCGATGACGTTGCATGGCCGAGTAACTCAAAGAACGAATTGCAACGCATGATTACGGAGTTAGACAAGGAGAGCAGAAAGGTGGGTCTTAAAATTAATCTACAGAAAACGAAAGTAATGTACAACAACCTCTAAAGAGAGCAGCGCTTCGAGATACGTACGGTCGAGCCCGACTATATCGAACCCATTTATATCAAATTATCCCGTATATCGAACAATTGCTAAACTCGGTAAGTTTACATTGAGAATATATAGTAAAGGTTACTGTTTTATCAAACGAAATAGTAACGACAACTGATATATCAAACTCCATGTGCCTCAAAAGTGCCCCAGCAAGTTGGCTTTCCCTCGCGGTGGCGGGGAAAACTGCCGGCGCTACCCTAGAAAAAGTTGGTTAGACCCGGTTGTGCGCGGGCGAACACCCCCCTCCAAGAAATGATCCTGGCCCGCTCGTAGCGCTTACAGCCAATCAGAGGCCATCATGCTTTCTCCGAGGCGCGGCGGCGGTAGAAGTGAGCGCCATTTTTTTCTTTCTTTATGCTTGTGTGCCTGCTGCTGCCGATTCAGCGTGGTCTGTGGTGTTGCCTGTTGGTGCTCTGTGAACTGTGTGGCGCGCTGTCATCATGCCTTGCGCAAAGAGGCGAAATTTGTCGTTCGCTGCGAAACTCGAAATCATCAATCGGGTTGAGCGCGGTAAAAAGAAATCGGACGTCGCCGCCGCGTACAAAATTCCAAGGAGCACCTTGAGTACTATCCTTAAGAACAAGGCAGACATCAGGGCCAAGTCAGACAAAAGGCCAGGTGCCCGTGAAGCCCGACGTGTGCGCGCTGCTGTGTACGAAGATGTTAAAGCGGTCGTTTACAAGTGGTTTGTGGACGTTGGGTCGCAAAACATCCCAGTGTCTGGCCCTACGATCGAGCAGAAAGCCAAAGACCTTGCTTTTCTCCTTGGCAGGAATGATTTCCAAGGCGGTTCAGGCTGGTTTCAGCAATTCAAAGAACGGCACGGCATCGTTGTCATAGCTGTTACAGGTGAAAGCAGAGCGGCGGACCTGGACAGCGTAGAAAAATGGCTCGAGGGAAACTGGCGAGATATTGCAGCAAGATATAGAGCCCAAGATATCTTCAATGCGGAAGAAACCGCTATATTTTGGCAAATGTTGCCAAACAAGACACTTGCGTGTCGTGGCGACAAGACAAGCGGCGGCAAGGCAAACAAAGCTTGTGTGTCCGTGCTGCTGGCAGCTAATTTAGACGGATCGAAAAGCTTCGACCTTGGGTTATCGGGAAAAGCACGGCACCGCGGTATTTTTGAAATGCGCTGTCGCTTCCAGTTACCTACTGAGCAAACTCAAAAGCGTGGATGACCGGGGAGCTTTCCAGCAGATGGCTATCATCATGGAATGATGATCTGGTTGGCGAAAATCGCAAGGTGTGCCTGCTCGTGGACAATTGTTCATCGCACCACTGCAGTACGACCTTCAGCAACATCGAGCTGTGTTTTTTGCCCCCGAACACTACGTCTGTACTGCAACCACTGGATCAAGGCGTTATACGCACAATGAAAGCCGGCTATCGGAAGTGCCTGGTGGAGAGGCTACTGCAGAACCTTCATTTCGGCAGGGAGCTTAAGATCAACTTGCTCGGAGCTATTTCTATGTTGAGTAGATCGTGGGCCGATGTCAAGAAGGAGACGATCCAGAACTGCTTTAGGCATGCCGGCTTCCGCATGCCTGGTGATGACACCCCAAATTCCGACAGCACTGAAGACACCACAGGTGTTTCCGCCGAAGTTTCGAACGAGCTGGGAGAGTTCCCGGGTGCTATTGACGGATCGACATTTGACGAGTTCGTCAGTGCGGACGATGATGTCCCCATCATGGGCCAATTACAGGATGAGGATTACATTGCGGACGCCGTGCTGACCACTAGCCAAAGCGACAGCAATATGGAAATCGACGACAGCCCATTGCCTACATCCTCTGAAGTGATTAGTGCACTTGTGTTGGTCCGGCGCTATTGCTTGAATGTGGAAGGTTGCGGCGTCAGCTGCTTCGACTCGTTGGACAATGTGGAGGCGTGCATGCTGTCGCAGACAGCGAAGTCGTTGACACAGAAAAAAATTCGGGACTATATTGTTACACAGTAGGGCACGCAAGTAAGCCACCATATAAATAAAGTACTTTTCTTCTAGTTTGTTATGTGCCTTTGTGTCAAAACCTATACCGGGCCTATATCGAATTATGCCATATATCAACCTAATAAACATTTTTTGGCGAGTTCGATATACCTGGGTTCGACTGTAGTAGTGCACTTCAAGTTGTAAAAGACTATGTCTACTTAGGGCAGGTAATAACCGCCGAGCCAAACCACGAGATTGAAGTAACTAGAAAAATAGGAATGTGGTGGAGCACATTTGGCAAACGTTCTCAAATTATCACAGGTAGATTGCCACTATCCCTCAAGAGGAAGGTATATAACAGCTGTATTTTGCCGGTACTTAGCTACGGAGCAGAAACCTGGAGAGTTACAAAGAGGGTTCAGCTTAAATTGAGGACGACGCAGCGAGCAGTGGAAAGAAAAATGGTATGTGTAACCTTAAGAGACAAGAAGAGAGCAGAGTGGATTAAGGAACAAACTGGGGTTAAGGATATCATAGTTGAAATCAAGAAGAAGAAATGGACATGGGCCGGGCATGTAGTGAGTAGGCAGGATAACTGCTGGTGAAACAATAACTTACTGGATTCCCAGAGAAGGCAAGCTGGTTAGGGGAGACAGAAGGTTAGGTGGGCAGATGAGGTTAAGAAGTTTGCGGGTATAAATTGGCAGCAGCAAGCACAGGACCGAGCTAACTGGCAGAACATGGGAGAGGCCTTTGTCCTGCAGTGGACGTAGTCAGGCTGATGATGATGATGATACTTTCATTGGTGCATCTCTCATGGCCTAGGTCTTTTTACTTAGTACAGTAGACTTGCAAAAATTCAAACTCTTATAATTCATACTTTCAGTTAACTCAAACAAAATTCAATTTTTCATCCCGGCTGTGGCGGCTGCATTTATGATGAAGGCGAAAATGTTGTAGACCCGTGTGCTCAGATTTGGGTGCACGTTAAACAACCCCAGGTGGTCGAAATTTCCGGAGCCCTCCACTACAGTGTCTCTCATAATCATATGGTTGTTTTGGGGTGTTAAACCCCACATACCTCTAAAATTAATTTCTTTTTGGTTGGCCCTCTATTCTTTCAATATATTTAGATGCCTCTTAATTCAAACTCTATCGTTCGGTGAATTCATACTTTTTTCAGGTCTATACCAAAAAATATCAGCTGCTTTCCCACTGCAATTTAAAAATTTCTGTGCTTATACAGTGAAATCTCGGTATAACGAACTTCGGGGGGCCATGGCATTTTATTCATTATTTTGAAAGGTCGTGCCAATGAAAGCCCAAAAATAATTATAAATACTTAATTTCCACCGACCTAAACGATTCATTTTTACAACGGTGGGTCGTTGAACTTGTTTTTCACGAGCAAAAACGAATGCACAAGTGAACGCCCAAAATTCACGTTTACTTTAAAGATATCTGTGATTTTTTTTACGCGTGCAGCACAAATTTTGCAACTGAAGGCCTCCAGCTCATCCACATTCCTGTTGTGCGATTCGGTTCTTTGGTCACAACAGCCTGGGTTTTGCCTTCCAGTTGCCGAAGAATATCCACTTTCTCGCTTAGCGAAAACTGCTTCCGCTTCTTCGTCGCAAGCAAAAATGAACTCATTTGTAGTAGCACCGCAGCGCGAACGCCGACTTACTTTGCAGAAGCGGTAAGTAATCGCTGAAAAGAGATGAACACGACTAACAAACAAGGCCTCCTAGGGCACATGGAGAAGTGACAAAAAAAGAAACACCCGAAGCGTCGCGGCTGTCATCGCCTCTTCCGAAATAAAAAAAGTGCTAAAAAAAACAATTCTTCGCGTTCTGTTTTCTGCTCCCTCGCTATTTTAGGTTTTCCGCGCCCATGCTTCCTGCTCCACAACTCCCACTTTGCCTCGCCGACCATGCCCTCCCGTGTTGCCCTTGCCTCTGCGCTTGTAAACCTGCAGCGTCGGCGTTTCAACAAAAAGAAAGAAAAGAAAGTCGCCCTTCCATTTTTTTCCCCTCCGCACCGTCGGGCGTCTTCCAGGAAGCAAGGCGTCCGTTCACTTTGTCGTCTGCTTGCGTACCGCTCCGATGGTCACGAAAGATCTCAGAACTTGAGTTTGTAGTACTGAGGCATTGTTAATTTAATGTGGAACTAAATTAACACTCATTATTCTAAAATGTTTGGTATTCTGTAGTACGTATTAGTGAAATAATTTTGCATTGAAACTATTAGCAGTCAGCATGGGATTTTTTAAAAGTTCGTTAATCTGAGAAGTTTGCTAATATGGGGTTCGTTCTACCGAGATTTCACTGTAGAATTATAAAAGTCTAAAAACGAAAATAGGCACTTGAGGCCTTCAAGAAAAAAAGGCTTTACAAGTAAACAAATCTTTGAAACGAAGCATACGCATGGTAAACCGTGATGGTTCTCAACTGGTATAGTGAGCTTTGTGCTGAAGGCGCATACCGATAGCAATGAAGTAGTTGGCGATTCACAATTTTTTTAAAAGGTCTGATTAGTAGTAAATGGCTGATAAACTTGTGGACTTTAAACCTCTGCTTTCTGTTCACTGTGTGCAGTTAGGGCTTAAAAACACCTAAAATTTTTAAATGTGATAAAATAAATGCCTAATCACAACGTATGGTGTCAGTTGACCCGGAGTCATCTGTCTCAGAACTTCTGATGATTCAACCTTCTTTATATTTTAAACAAAACTCGGAGGTCTCTTCGAGTTTGAATTAACGCGAATCGACTGTAGTTGACATAGAGTTTGACATGCCATTTGCTGGAACACATATTCACAATGGCTGATATCAGGTCAAGTACCGAAATGATCTTAAGAATGCACAGCATGCCTAGCATAACAGGTCATCGTTGAATATGTGCTTGCGGGCAACTGTTCACTGTATACGAATACTGCCTCAAAAGTTCGTGTTAATGCTGCTGTAGCACATTTTTATGCGTAGCGAAGTTATGTGATAATTGGGTCTTTTTCAGTGTGTAATGAATCATTGTAAAAAATGAAGCACAGGATTTTTAATAATTGTACGATGTATAGATTAATAGTGGTCTTGTGTAGAAGTGTGGTATTTAGTATTGCTGACATGACGGTATCGTTTCTCTATGCGGTGCAGTGAAGCTGAACAATGGTGAAGTGGCGCGTGACATGTTGTGCCTGGTGGCTCCCAATCCGATGGATGCACCCAGCTGCCTCGGACAGTACACCCTGCAATGGAAGAGGTGGGCGGCCTCTCGTCACAGACCCCAGGGTGCATTAGAACTTGGCATGGATGTCTTGTCCTCTTCCACATTGTTTTCGTTTTTTTCCAGCAAAGTAAGATAGTTTGCCTCAAAGGTCGCAGCTTTCATCTCTGCCATGGTGGTCGTATTTCGATGGAACTAAAATTTTAGAAACCAGTCTACTGCGCAATGTCAGTGAAGTAAAATAACACCAGAGGGTGCAAATTCCCGGCCCTTCACTGCAGTGCCTATCATAATCGTATCGTAGTTTGTGGGACGTAAAACTCCAGATGTTACTGCAAACAGGGGTGGAACAGCTGTGCGAAACTGGTGTGCCTGTGCCATCTTGTGCCGAACCCCCCCTGTTACGCCAAATTAGGTTATCAGGGTTGTACTATGCCTCATGATTCGAATTTAGCCACAAGGTGTGACAGCCATCAAGCCCCGTGTCCGAAAATGTGGCTGTAACATTGTGTTCTTAGTTTCTTCAAAGCTGTTATAGTTTCAGTTTCCCCAAGGCTGTGATCGCTCAAACAGCAGGTGTTAACTCTGATTCTGAGGGCATGGTCACAATCGCTAGCGCGCTCACTAACTCGGAGGAGCACGAATAGCTTCTGAACCATTCCACGAACTTTGCTATTAGTGCGAAGAGACTGCCTGGCATGGCCGTATTCTCTCACACTAACATTCTGTAGAGTTACGCCATATCAGATCCAAAAAGGTAGGCTGCCAGCTTTTATATAACATTATAATTTGTTGCTATCGCATTCATTGCCTAATCATGGCGATGGAACTCATTTGTTTAACTCAATAGCCGTGTTCAGAAAAGAAAGAAAAGGTGCTCAAAAGAAACGGGGGTGGTGTCCGGTTCCCGGAAATAGCGAAGACAGGTACATAAGACTGCTCACAAGGCGCGCTCGCCTATTCTAATGCATTTAGCCTCCGTGCTCCGTTATCGACTCGGTAGTGGACGCTCGTGCATTCAGGTTTATCAAATGGGTGGCTGTAAAAAGGTCAGATCTTAATTCCAAGAGCGAAGCAATGAACGGAATAGCAATTAATTTAGGATCTCTCGAAAATGCTGGTGTAAGGGAGCATGGTCACAGCAGGTTGAGCAACAGTTTTCGCACAGTCCCTGCGCGATGAGTGCGCAGCACTTTGAAGTTATGTATATGCTACTTTTAACCTAACGGTAGCATATACGGTAACTTCAGTAAGAGTGTATGTGCACCACTCCCCATGGCAGCCGAGCTAACGTACACGGCAGCGATCACGACCACGCCGCTAAAAGCAAAGCTTACAATTGCTGCTCAAACAAACCCCTTCCCTCCACACGTCCCCACCCCAATGCTAGCGTCTTTTCATCTCGTTCAAGTGGGTGGTGCGTTTCCTCTCTGCTTCGATAGCAGGCCTCCAAGCAGGGTGATGTTATCGCATGCACCCTTTGAGTGACACAGAAGGGCCGGCTCGTTTGATCGCTGCTTCAGCCACGTTCATCATCCCCGCTCGGGCGCATCTACTCATGGGTGGACTATACAATGCGCAGGAGTATGTTATCAGTATGGACTTTATGTAAAAAATGATGGCCAAAACCCATCGAGAGTGACTGCTTTTGCACAATCATTTGGAAAATGCAGCATTAGACAGAAGTTGCTTTACAAGTGCTGTGTAACGGGGCTGCTCTGAACGTCCTCGATCTCTGGCTTCTCCAAGCTTGCTCAAAAAGGCCTTTCTGGCTGCTCCAAGCCTGCTCCAACATGTCTTTCTGGTTGCTCTAAGCCTGCTGCAAAAGGCATCTTTGCCTGCTATGAGGACTGCTCCCAAACCCATGTACCCTGTTCCACCTCTGTGCAAAGCAAAGGTACTTTGAACTTGCGAAATTCCACAAGTCCCCATTCATCTTGCTCGATCTATGCAAGATGGTACGAATTTGCCCTAAATGTGAAGAGAAAGCAGAAGCTAAACCTGTTATCGTTCCCTTTATTTATGGGGCACGGTTACTCATGAAAAAGGTTGTTCCAAAGGACACTTCAGTTGTTGATGCTGCACAAATATTATCCCAAAATTTGTCGCGATCATCTTCTCGTCTCGGCTAATGTCCCGCCTCATTAGATTAAGTTCAGAGCCGCATATGTCACAAAACGTCAGCTTTAGTGCTGACTAATTGATAATTGTTCAGAGGTATTAGAAGAAGTGTGAGCCTGTATGTTCCTTTAAGGATTAGTGCTGCAAAACTTCAATTCATATATGTTATGGGGGGCACCCTGTTTTAGAAACATATTTATTTTGTTTTCAATAAATTATCAAACCTTTATAACCTTCATTCTCTTAGCTGGCCCTCTCAGACATACAGTTGTTAATGTAATGATGCATTGTGTAGCTTTTTAAATCACAAATATTTTTTTTATTGTAAAGAACAAGTTTTTCTGCTGAACTGTAAAAGTCACCAAGCAAATCAGCATTCGACAATAATTTGGAAGGAATAATGTGTGAAGTGAAACGAGTGTGGACATTCGAAGCACACTTAAATAGAATTTGCGGTATGTTGCAGTTTCTCGAGCAAAATCTGGGGTTGACATTAACTTACTTCCAAATTTTCAACATGCGATAACTTTTGTTCATATCTGTTTAAAACACCCATTCCTGCACGTATATGCCAATGCTTTGAATATTCGAATAAACTATAGAGTATTCGAATTTGCTTTAATTCAAACTTAAATTATTAAAAACTTCAAGATATTCTCCTCGAACGCATAGATGTACATTAATCAACATGTAACCACTTGTAAAAGTGGTTTCGCTGAAGTGCAGTGGTGCTATACCGCGAAAGCATTTATGCGAAAAAAACTCGCAGTGCCCCAAAGCGCCCCTTTAAATTTAAAGCGGCCCTACAACACTCATAGAGTAGGGTCAGAAAACACTGCCTATCACTAGTCGAGGCTACCGATAACACGCGAACTATATATTATAGCGCTTCACGCAGCCTGCAATTCACAATAAATTTTCAATGTCACCTAGAAATTGCCCTCTTTTCTCAGTAGACGACGCTACAAGCTCAAAAATGACTCGTCATAACCATTGTATTGACCATTGGCTGATTTGAGCATGGCGCGCTCGGTATTTACTTGGGCTGCCGCGTGAGGCCACGACTTCTCCACGTGTACATGCGTGGTAGCACTCAAAAGCCGCGGATTTGACGGAAAGAGAAAAGAGAAAATGCTCAAGGTCACGAGATGTGTGTGGCGTATTTTCTTTCCCCCTGCCATGAGAGAAGGTAATTAGAGTGTGCGAGAAATTTTTGCAACTCTGCTCGTATTGGACGGATTCTAAATCTTTTTGCGGTGGTGAATTCATGAGGCAATAAGCTTTTTTAGTGAATCCATTGCATGGCTACTTGAAAAAGTGTTGCAGGGCCCCCTTAAATGAACATATTGCCACCTAGAGTTGTGAGCTGGCGAGCCCTAGCGAACTGAAAAGGGCAAAAAGAACGAAGAAGTGTGTGTTAGCGCTTCGTTTAAAAAATACACGCTCATGTCTTTCTGCCCCGCTGTTTCTGTCTTGTCTTCACGGCTTTTGGTGTGTGACAAACTGGTGGAGGTGCTGGGTAAGGTGCAATGAAGCGGCGTTGTGCCATTCGTACCATTTGGGTTGGTGTCAATAGGGCTGGTCGGAGCTGCCATGTTGTTTCTGAGCAGTCCAAACTCCCTTTGCCTTCGGATTTTTCTGCTGGCGCGGTGCACAGGAGTGCCCACCGGTACGGCGCTCGAGTTCTTGCTATGTGGAGGGGTACGCTGCATAGATTACCCAGCACATCCTCCAGTTTTTCATGCACCAAGACTTCCTGCCATGGACTTCCTGAGAGAGCACGGTGCTATCATCGATATTCAACAACGCCTTGTCACGTGCTCAACAAAAAGCGCCACACCAGAACATAATTCCAGCCACAATCGAGCATGTCTGCGTGTAATTGACGATGCTGTGACGATACCACGGTGCTCAAGTGTTATGGTTCAAGTGGCATAGAGCAAGAGGTAGCGGAGAGCAATCGATCCCTACTCTTTTCCCAAGATGTCTGCGTAGCACGGAGCCTAGTAGATCTCCTGGCTGGCCACTGCGAGATTATTGTTACAAACTTCAGCTACGAGTGCCGACACCTTTTCCTGGTGCTGTCATCGCCTGTGCCTACCCAGTAACCAATGTGACTGGGTGTTTTGCTTCCGAGTCAACCGATAATGGCGAAGCACCTCTCCGGTGTGTCGACATAAATCCAACGCTTTCTGATGAAAAGAAATGGAGGCTTAACGACCTGATGATAGAATTCCACGCCTTTTTTGCACATTCATCGAGAATCCGTGAGACTTCGATTACTAAACACCGTATTAGTACCTACGGGGACGCGCACCCTATACGGCAACAGTCTTGCCGCGTTTCACCAACCGAACGACGCGTGATTCAAAAGCAAGTGAAGGAAATGCTTCAAGACAATGTAATACAGCCATCAAGCAGCCCTTGGTCATCGCCAGTGGTCCTTGTAAAGAAGAAGGACGGCACACTTCGCTTTTGTGTCAATTATAGGACGCTGAATAACGTCACAAAAAAAGACGTGTACCCGTTGCCTCGAGTGGATGACTCTCTTGACAGGCTGAGGCGAGCAAAGTACTTTTCCTCAATCGGCCTCAAAAGTGGTTACTGGCAAATTGAAGTCGATCAACGTGACCGCGAAAAAACTGCTTTTGTAACTCCTGACGGTCTGTATGTATTCCGAGTGCTCCCATTCGGTCTCTGCTCCGCTCCGGCCACATTCCAACGAATGATGCATACCGTTCTCGCTGACCTCAAGTGGAAAAGTTGCCTCGTCTATCTAGATGATGTCGTTGTCTTTTCAAGAACGTTTGACGAGCACCTTTGTTGCCTTCGGAGTGTTCTTGAAGCTATACGATCCGCTCACCTTACCCTCAAACCTGAGAAGTGCTATTTCGGCTTCAAAGAACTGAAGTTCCTGGGTCACATTGTGAGCGCTGCAGGCGTTCAGCCTGATCCCGAGAAGACTGCCGCTGTGGCCGCTTTTCCAGCTCCGACAGACAAGAAAAGTCTTCGACGATTTCTGGGGCTCTGTGCGTACTATCGCTGCTTTATTGAGAACTTTTCTAAGATTGCCGAGCCACTCATCAGACTTACACATGATGACACCCAATTTCTGTGAACTGACAAACAAGCGACTGCCTTTGCGGAACTGCAACATCGATTGTCTTCTCCTACTGTACTTGGTCATTTCGATGAGGACGCTGACACAGAGGAGCGCATTGATGCAAGCAACATTGGTTTCAGAGCTATCTTGGTGCAAAGACAAGATGGAACCGAACGTGTGATTGCCTGCGCGAGCCGCATTCTATCACATGCCGAAACCAACTATTCAACGTTAGAGAAAAAATGTCTCGCGGTAATATGGGCGATTACAAAGTTCAGGCCTTATCTCTATGGGCGCCCATTTAAAGTTGTGACTGATCACCACGCTTTATGTTGGTTGGCTAACCTCCGAGACCCCTTTGGGTGATTAGCACGATGGAGTTTGTGACTTCAGGAGTTCGATGTCACCATCGTAAACAAGTCGGGTAGAAAGTGCCGATGCGTCCAGTGCCGCTGCTGCCGCTGCCATAGGTGATTGTGTAATGTGTCTTTTGTGAAGTATTGCATTGTTTTGGGGTAACTTGCTCCAGAGCTGTAGCTCGGCTCACCTAGCTATATGGCAGGCGCACCTACTGGTCGTATTAATGACGTAGCGAAAGCGCTTTCTGAGAAGGCTCCTACTAGTATCAAAGAGGTCTTCAGTCAAAGTCATCAGTGAATTGGCCACTAAGCTTGATGCCTTCGCCGTTCATATCATAGTTCACGTTGGTAAGATTGAAGACTCAAACTCAGAAATTAAAGATGAGGCCGGGAAAATGCGTGAATCTGTCGAATTCATGAATACGGCCTTTGAAGAGTTTAAGAAAGATGTTGCGAACTTTCGAAGGGAACTAACAGAGGTGAGGACTCAAAATAAAAATATTGTGAAACAAAACCAAGAGATGGCTAGACAACTGACTGACGCCAAAAAGGAGATTATTGAACTTAAGCAGCACGGAAGGAACATGAACGTGGAAATCATAGGGCTTCCACGTACCGCAGATGAAAATCTAAAGGCGACAGTGGGTAAAATGGCCGCCTATTTGGGAATCGAGATGTCCGATGGAGACATTGATGTCGCACATCGTGTTCCATCCAGAGATAAAAATAAACCAAATGTTGTGGTAAGATTTGCAACCAGGACATCCCGAGACAAATTTCTGACTGCAGCTAGGAAGACGAGGCTAAATACGAGTCACCTTTCTTTAGAGCATAATGATCCCATCTATGTCAATGAGCATCTCTGCCTAGAAATTGAGATTCTGCTCAGGAAAGCTCGACAGGTGAAAGCAGAAAAAAAGTGGAAGTTTGCATGGGTATCTCAGGGCTGGATTCTAATGAGAAAAGCTGAGAACTCGCTGGTTGAACATATTCAATCTGAAGGTGACCTTGCCAAGGTTGCATAGGTGCTCGTGTTCAGTTAAGTTCTGTATTTATAAATATGCTCAATCCTTCATATACGAAAAAACAGAAATGTAATAAGTTCTCGGTTTTCCACTGCAACGTTCGAAGTTTACACAGGAATTTAAACAATTCAAGCTACTATCGCAGCCACGCAACTCGCGTGCGCGAGGAGGTGGTGTTGCCTTGTTTATATGGGATTATAATGCGTGCAATGTCTTGCTTGATGCATCTGTTACCAACGCAACTATAAAAACTCTGTTTATCAAAATTGAAAGAGGGCCAGTTATTGGCGTTGTATACCGCCCGCCCAGTTCTTCGATCAAAGCGTTCCTTAAGGAATTTGAGTCTGTGCTTATGAGAGTTTCCTGCATACACTACAATAATATTGTAGTTGTTGGAGACTTTAATATTGACCTGTCATCTGATACCTAGAATGAGTACACGCTCCTCTTGAAATAATTTAACTTGTGTAATGTCATAAATGAGCCAACGTGTATCACTGACACGTCATGTACTCTTATTGATCACGCCCTCTGCAACATTGGCAATGATGTGCATGCTGGTGTGCTTTCTGTTCCGATTGCCGATCACTTGCCTATTTTTGTTACCCTTACAAATGAGCCTCTTAATACGAAACCTTCTAGGGGAAAATTAACTACAAAGATTGATTATAAGTTACTATGAGACAAAATAAGTCAAATCGATTATTGCACTATGTATGACGAGGATGTAAATATAGAATACAGTAAATTCATATGCTCTCTCAAAAATGCTGTGTCACAAAGCACCACCACAACTAGTAGTAAGTACACCAAGCCATTCTGCCCTTGGATGACACCTAGTATTCTAGAAATATTGAAACAAAAAGACCATTAGTATCACAAGTGGCAGCAGCAGAGAACCAATGCCTATTACTTAAATCAATTCAAATGCTATAGGAATAAGTCAGTCACTCTAATGAGGAAACAAAAAAAAGAATACTATGCTAAGCTTATTGAAGAGGCTGGAGGCAACACCAAGGAGAACTTGGGAAATAGCAAAATCCGCTGTTGGCCTTGACTCAGATAAATGTGTACTGCCTGACGATATAACTCAAGACACAGTGGATCGCTTTAACAAGTATTTTGCAGAAGTCGGGTGTGCTTTGGCTGCTCAGTTTCCTGACACTACAGATCACACGCGTCCCATAAGATCAGTTTCTGATAGTTTTGCCATATTTGAGATAGAAATGTCCCATATCATGTCAATAGTAAAAAGGCTAGACGCCAATAAAGCGGCTGGGCTCGATGCTATTACAGTTAAATAATAAAGTAACATAGCCATTCTGGCAGACCATTTGCTGCACATGTTTCAACACTGGCAGGACTGTGGTATATACCCAAATGAGCTTAAGTTGGGCAAAGTCGTCCCTGTATGCAAAGATGAAGACCGATCAAGTGCCTCAAATTACAGACCGATATCTGTGTTAAGTGTAATTAATACAATGTTTGAAAAAATTTTATCAGCACAGATAACATCATTTGCATCCAAACATAATATACTTTGCTCAAACCAGCATGGTTTTCGAGTACACAGATCTAGATCTACTGCAGTTTTGGTATTAACCCAACAAGTTAACGAAGCCTTGAACAACAATAAGATAGCCGTTGTAGTTTTCTTAGACATAAGAAAGGCTTTCGATTCCGTCAACCACAACATCATGTTAAGGAAGCTTCATGACTACGGTTTTCGAGGCGAAATTCACCAGCTTCTTAAATTTTACGTATCCTACCGACAGCAACGAGTAGTGATGAATGGTGTCGAGTCCTCTACTCAATCAATAGTCTCTGGGGTACCACAAGGCTCAGTTATTGGACCCACTCTTTTTTCCCTGTACGGTAATGATTTTCCCTCCATCCTACTATATTCAGAAGCTTTAATGTACGCAGACGATATGGCACTAATCTTTGTTGGTGACAGCTTAAGAGACATCGAAGGTAAAATTAACGAAGAGTTACAGAGAGGACAAGTATGGTTTAAACGAAACCACCTAGATATCAACACAGAGAAAACTAAATACATGGTCTTTCACTCTAGGAAAAAAGAATTCGACTTTGCAGGTTTTAACTTGGTTTTAGATATGGCACTGCTACAGCCAGTAACCTCGTTCCAGCGCGGCGGGGCATGTGAAGCATGTGAAATAAACGCTGTTGTAGACCAAGTGCAACGTGGGTCTAAACTCAATAAAAAGCACAAGTACTTAGGGGTCATGTTTGACTCGGACATGAACTGGAAATCGCATATAGATAAGACATGCTCCAAGCTAGCATATGGGCGTCACATGCTACTAAAAACTCATGAATGTTTTGGCGCATCGATTTTACGCATCCTATATTTTGCATTCGTGCACAGTCACTTGAGCTGCTGTATAGCATCGTGGGGCAGTACACATAAAACTCATTTTAAATGTATTAGCCGCCTGCAAAAGAGGGCAGTCCGGATTATCACATACTCAAACAGGACGGATACTGCAAAACAACTGTTTGAAACGATGCGTGTATTTACACTGGACTCTGTTCACGTGTCCAGTGTTGCTGATATAGTGCATAGAATAATAAAACGTAATGACCCATTCCCATTAAGCACCTTTACGTTACCCGCGCGCTGTACAAGAACTGCAGCGAATCACTGTTTTAATTTACCGGTAGCCAGAAATGCCTACGGTCAAAGGCTTATAGAATTTCACGGCGCTCTCATATGGAATGCGATACAGACTGATGTGAAAGAGGCCAGAAATTCTTCATTGGCCATGAAGCATGTACTTCATGCGAACTAAGCAATACGAATAGTCAGTTAGTGTTAATCATATTTTTATGATTATTATTATTCTAGTGCTATTATTATTCTGTGCTGTAAGTAGCTATGTTCTGCGCTATTTTTCTTTGTATACCGTAATTACTCGAATCTAAAATGCACCTTTTTTCCGGTTAAGTGAGTTCATAAATCGCATGCGCGTTAGAATCGAGTATGAAAAAAATAATAAATACGGTCATTCTATTGCCATCGGCACTTCCGAAATGGCCGCCCCCTACGTGCTTCGGCATGGCGCGTCGGCCGTTTCTGCCTTTGTGTTTCCCATGTGCGGCACTTCGTATGTGTGCTGAGGAGTTCGTCATCTTGTAGTGCATTAGCATCGACGGCATGGTAGGGCCGACTCCAAAACCTCGACGAGTGCACCACAATGCCGCTTTTAAAAGAAAACTGATCACGTGTGCCGAGACGGACGGAAATCGGGCCGCATCGCAGTCGTTCGGAGTTCCCGAAACGTGCGTGCGGGACTGGCGGAAAGAAAAGTAGAATATTGTCGACAGCAAAGATTCACGTAAAGGCTTCAGTGGACCACAGCAGGGTCGGTTTCCACAAATTGAAGAGCTGCTCGGCAAGTATGTGATTAAGCAGTGAGCGGCACAGCGGCCCGTGACGACAGAACTGCTCTAAGTGCAGGCTATGCAGTTAGCCTTAGAATAAAGGGCTAAAGAGGAGCCAGTTTAAAGCGAGCAGGTGCTGGCTAACTAACTTTATGAAGAAGAAAGGCTTTTCCTTCCGAAGGCGAACGGGCATATGCCGGAAGTTGCCGGAGGAGTACGAAGAAAAGCTTCACAGTCTACAGAGGTTCGTCCTAAACTTGCGGCAGAACAACGGCTACCTGCTTAGGCAAATCGAGAATGCTGATCAGACGCCTCTTTAATTCGACATGCCTGGCACCACAATCATCGAGGAGAAGGGGGCGAAGCAAGTTCGTGTGCTGACATCAGGCCACGGTAAAACTAGAGTGACAGCAATGCTCCGTTGCACGTCAGATAGGCACGAGCTTCCCCCGTACCTCATATTTAAACGAAGACGCTCTGGAAAGGACTCATTTTCCCGAGTTGTGTGATCGTGTGGGCCAATGAGAAAAATGGGTGCGCGTTGCAATCGATGTCTTAGTTTTTTTGTTTTTTTTTTCGTCGTGGAAACCGGGCGCGTGTTACAATCGAGGGCGCGGTAGAATCGAGTAAATACGGTAATTCAATCATGTGCTTTTTGTTTTTTTTTTTTTCTTTCTATTTTTAAACATTGTATCCAGCTTGATGTCCTTTGTCGCTGTGTAACCGCTTGCACAAGTATGTTGGTATGTCACACAATTGGTCCCTCTACTAGTCAGCTAGGCTATGAGACCAAACAAATGTTTGCGAAGTTTTTTGTTACATGGATGTGAAAGTTACAAAGTTACAATATTTGACATTATCTGTACAAGCGTTTCAATATAATTTCGAAACACAAGGTAATAGAAGACCACTTCTGTATTCATCGCGCAAACTCAGCCTAAGATTCTGCTGCATCAGTGCAGCCGATGAAGTAAAATGTGAAGTACGTCATGTTTCTGAAAATAAAAAGCAGCTCTCGGGAAAAAAAAAAAAGCGTGAAGGCACCGACACGCTATCACGAGCACCTCTGGAATCCGACCATACAGCTGTAGAAGATGACAGTGCCTTTCTGGGGACTCTCAGTGGGGCGGACCTCCTCAGTAAGCAACGAGCGGACCTCGAGTTAAGGCCCATCATCGATCATTTAGAAAGCAGCACCGCATCTGTTCCTCGTCAACTTTCACGTACGTTGCCGTCATTTTGCTTATGACACGGCATATTATACAAGAAAAACACCGGTGTCGGTAGCAGATTTTATCTTCTAGTCGTTTCTCAAGACCTTCGTGATAACATCCTATTAGCCTGCCACGATGAGCCGACATCCGGCCATCTGGGATACTCACGGACGCTCGACCGGGTACGACAGCTATATTTCTGGCCAAAACTCGCTGCTTGTGTCAAACGCTACGTGAAAGGATGCTGCGAATGTCAGCGTCGCAATTCACCACCTGTAAAGCCTGTGGGCCTCTTACAACCCATCGACTCACTATGTACGCCGTTTGACCAAATTGGGATGGACCTCCTTGGACTGTTTCCTTTGTCTCACTCTTGAAACAAGTGGATCATCGTCGCAACTGATTACTTGACACGTTAGGCTGAAATGAAGCCACTGCCACGCGGTACAGCATCTGAAGTCACCCAGTTTTTCATGCACCACATGGTGCTTTGTCACGGCGCCCTGTCATTCATCATCTTCACTGACCGAGGGACAGCGTTTACGGCAAAACTGTTGGTCGACATCTTCAAGATCAGTTACACGAACCACCGTAAGACAACCGCATACCACCCCCGGAGTAACAGCTTGACAGAAAGGCTAAACAAAACACTGGCGGACATGATTTCTATGTATGTGGATGTGCAGCATAAAACGTGGGACGAGATCCTGCCAAACGTAACATTTGCGTACTACACCGCAACCCAGGAAACGACAAGGTTCGCACCCTTTCGCCTCGTTTACGGTCAAGACGTGCAAACCATGCTAGACGCCATGATTCCTTGTGACATCTACGAGCACGAGCTGCTAACTCCTGAAGTCGAGGATTACATTCAGCGTGCAGAGGAAGCACATCAATTAGCTCGTGTGCACATGAGATCGCAGCAATGTGAAGATGCCCGAAGGTACAATATCCCCCCATCGACCAGTCACTTATCAACCTGGTGACCAAGTGTGGGTTGGGACTCCTATTACACGGCGAGGTCTCAGCGAGAAACTCCTGAGCAAGTACTTTGGACCCTACAAAGTATTGCGGCGGTTGAACGAGGTCAACTATAAAGTCATTCCAGACAAATGCTCGGCAACGACCCAGCGCCACTCACCACGGACAGAGACTGTGCATGTCGTCCGCCTAAAACCTTATTTTACGCGGTAATACTCGCCTTATTGTGCCCAGGCAGAAAACATTTTCTTTTTTTTACGTTGTCCATAGTGTCTTGAACACACTTTGAACTGTGGTAATGTTTTTTTTTCGTTATGACCAACCACAGACATTTTTTTTTTGCACCTGCATATGCCCTGTGCACTATAAGTATCGTTTCTCCCTTTCTTTTTTTTTTCCCCTTATAGGCCCTGTTGTCCCCTTGTGCATGAGCATCGAGTCGATGTTCTAATGGGAGGGGGAATAATATCACCCTAGAGTTGTGAGCCGGCAAGCCCTAGCGAACCGAAAAGTGCAAAGAGAACGAAGAAGAAGTGTGTATTAGCGCTTCGTTTAAAAGATACATGCTCGTGTCTTTCTGCCCCGCTGTTCCTGTCTTGTCTTCACAGCTCTTGGTGTGTGAAAATATTATCTTCAAATCAATTCATCATTTTCTTAAGCTTAAAAGTTTGTTATGACTACTTACATGCTTAAGGTATAATGAATTTTAAGATGTTATGTATTTTACAGGTTATCAGTTATCACTCTCATTCTACTTAAGGTTGAATTCTGCTACTACAGAACATTCAGTCGCCTTCCTTCGAATGAAAAAAGAAAAAGACATTTGTATAGAGGCCCTACTTAAATTTAAAAAAAAATATTCTGCAGGTTAGTTGTGTTATGATAATATCCATTTTTCTTTATATGTCAATATACTGCTTGAATTCAATTTGAAATTATTTTAACAAAACCACTATTGGCTTCAAACTTAAAATTCATTATTTGCACAAACACAGTGAATGCTCCAGCGCTTCAAATATTCTATGGAATACCATATTTACTCTTCCAACAGGCGAGTTTTTTATCCAGAATATCGGGTTCCAACTTCGGGGTTCTCCTATTAGGCGGGGTAAAATTTCCAAAAATTTTATTCCCGATTACAGCTCAGACCACTGATAACGTATGCGTTGCCGAAGTCACAAATATCCGCAATGCAGCTGAAACAGCCTTTTTCGTAGTCTTCACTAGCGTAAAACGTCTTGAGCATGCAGTCTCGCATGTCCAAGAATCGAGATGTTTGATGTGGTGTGGATTGAAATTTCCAAAAAAAAAATAATATTGAGAGACCCGCGTTCCCAACAAAATGACAGCAGCTGAAGCCACGAGTTGCCATGCTATATTTTCATTGTACACTTTCATCATGGATGGAGGCTGTCAGGGATGCATAGTGGACGACGTGATAAAATAAACGTCGCTTATGATTACCTCTGGATACCTCAGAAAGCGTGACTGCGAGAGGCAGTGAGAAAATGAGTAAGTGTGCGAGGAGTGTTAATTGTGCACAAGTGTGCAGAAACATGATGCATACTAGGAGGTTCATATTGCTGAGACATGGTGTTATGACATGCATGAATTGTGAGTAAACGCGAACAAGGTTATATTTTCATTGTCCCCATGGGGTTCATAATGCTGTAACAGAGTGCTGAGACATGGGCCGCGTAGTATTTCAGCTGCCCTTCTTTTGAATAGTGTGCCCTTACAACAAGCCATGATTTGAGGAGTGTGCGCAGGGCATGTGGAAGACAATTTTTAACTGGACTGGCTTCCGAACTTGATTTGTGGTGACAGGCTTGCCCTTAATAGTGTTGGTTTATTGGCCTGTGTTGATTATCAAAACTGCCACAGTGTGACACATGCCCTTGGTGAAGTTCATGTATTGCATCCATCCGATAGGGACTCCTGTGACGCTTTCTCTGCTCATATTTACAGGGAAGGCGCTCCCGCCACAGCAACTCACACTGTGTCGCTCCCATCAGCGCCAGTGCAGGCGTGCCCCCTCCTGTTGGAGCTGGTGGCACCGGCACACGGTCGGGTGCGCACCCCCCTGACTGTCAGCTACCTGCTGCACAACCGCACCTTGCTCGTACAGGACGTCGAGCTGGTCATGGACTCCAGCGATGCCTTCATGTACTCGGGCAACAAGCTGGTGAGCATATTTTCATCGTACTGGGAGATATTTTCATCATTCTATTAGTAGAATGCTCTTTCGCGACACCAAAAAAAATGCTTGCTGCAAGACGATTCTTTTGTAAGGTAGAAAGCATGCGAAAAGAAAATGCAGGTGGTGACGTCACCATGAAGTTCATGGCGGCGTAGATTTTGACAGCATCTGCTGGGGCTTTTCTCATTCCTAATCAAGAATGAAGTTAATTGTGTTTCGAGGGAGCCAGGGACAACTTAGAAATGTTCAAAAAGTTTCGTTGAGCCGATGGGGCCAAAATATGGAAAGAGTCTCTCGGAAATTCATGACATTACCTTTGGAGGTTGTGCCAGTCAATTTAAAGGTGAAATTTTTATTATGGGTTTTCTCATGCATATTAACACACCTATGGTAGTTAAACTACCAATAGTAGAATAAAGTGATGAGTAGAACTCATCACTTTAATGTAATTTATTATTTCTCTTCAGTGTCTCTTCATTAAATCAGTAGTACATACAGCAAAAACAGAGTTAGCTTGAGGCAGTTAGCATGTGTTTATTCAGAGTGCTTTTTTTCAGTCTGGTGCAATTTTGCCATGCCTTTTTTTTTATGGTATGAAAAACACAGAGTGTGTGTGTCTGCTTTCATGTGTGCAATGTTTTTCCTGTGGTGTTTGTTTTGCTTCTGTTAAATATAATCCACCACTGCATACACATCTTCAGTTCTGGAGTTGTGAATATGTGTTGTGTACACTGCAAAAGTTTAAACCTGGATATCATCACGAGTCAGTAAAATATGAAATTCAACCATTTAGCAATGTATAGTTACCGAAGGGTACATTGTTATGTGGAAAGTATGCAGTAATGTTTGAATAATACAGCAGTGGGAAAAAAAACTAATTTTAATTGTGCTAACAAAGAATATTTGTTGAACGCAAGATTTGGTGAACACGATTTTATGCCGCAATCATAAAGTCCTCTTCACAGAACTTGTGCATCATGTGTAAAGACTAAAGAAATGCAAACATGAAGCTTGACATACTGGGTAATGTATGTTAAACGAAATTATACCTATTCGGGCACTGTGGCTTGCCAACAAAATCTTGGGTATTGCCTGAGTGGTGTGACACCGATGTTATCATGTTCGCCGAACCGAACCACTCAGTCTCCACTCAGTCTGTTGAACTGGCTACATTGAAAGCTATTGTGTGTAGAAAAAAAAACGAAACAGGCCTGGTATGAAATCATGCCATAGCAGAACAGGCCAAATTGCAGCTCCACCATTTATGGCACTCACCTTTCGTTTCAAATCATCGTGCACCAAATTAAGAAAAGGGTTAAGTTAATTAAAACCATAGATGCCATGTTAAGTCGTTAGCATGCAGTGCTATTTCGTGTAACGTTACCTTCTGTCAAATAAATAAAGTTGTACATGTACACAAAATCACAGCTCTGATCTTACCGACTGGTCTAATTGCCAGCATAAGAATATCCATAATTAAAATGACGCCTGTGCTAAAGGTCTGGTTATTGCTTCAGGTGTGCTGCTCTGAAAAGGAACAACACATATTGTATTTACTCGCATAATCCTCACACTTTTTTTGGCAGAAAATCGATGCAAAGGTGGAGGGTTCGAGAATTACGAGGGGAAAACTTTCCACGAAAACGTACAGAGCAAAAAAGAAAACGAAGTGGCCGCCAATTGGGATTCTCACACCAGCAACTAACAGCAAGCTTTGAGAAGTAATAATTAAATCTTACCTCAACAATAAAAGCACAGATTCAGCACAATGCAAGATTTATTTTAGACACAAAAAGCGCAAGCAAATAGTCAAGAATTAGAAAACCATACGCAAAGCTTGTGGGCGTTGCGGGCATAATGGTAGTGGTAGCAGAGCAGGCCCAACGCGTCGTGGTGGCTTTCAGCTGCCGTCCCCAGTAGCGAACACAAAACTCCTAGTAGACTCCGAAGGGCTTACCGGCGGTCCTGTTGTCGTTGTTTAGTGCATGATCTATCACTTTCAACCTAAAAGCAGCGGTGTAGCTTCAGTATCGCCCCATAACGTGACAAGATTACCGACACAACATACAAAACATGCCGCAATGCGCACTTGCCACTTTGGTTTGGCTTGGATTGGAATTAATAATAGGCAATAATAGTACGCTTGATGCTTAAGAAATGGCGCCAGATGGTGTACGCTTTCATCATCAGTAGCTAGAATGAGCAGACAACATTATTGCGGTAGTTTTCGGAGTGCGATAATTACTCGAGGAAAAAAAGAAATCGCATTTTTGTTGGGCGATGTGGGGGTTGCGAGAATTATACGATTACGAGGATTGCGCGAGTAAATACGGTACTTCATAGATGGAACGCCCTTTTTTGCGTCTGAATCCACCAGGCTGGTGATAGATATGACACAAATGTTTAAAATGTATGGGCTACACAAATATTGGATACTCATATGTAGATGCACGCACAATACACTTTATTGCAATGATTTGTAGACTTGACGGGATATAAAATTGAGCTGACTAATAGAGTAAATGTTTTA
Organism: Rhipicephalus microplus; assembly: GCF_043290135.1. Lineage (NCBI taxonomy): Eukaryota > Metazoa > Arthropoda > Arachnida > Ixodida > Ixodidae > Rhipicephalus > Rhipicephalus microplus. The sequence goes on from NC_134702.1 coordinate 185,951,512, forward strand.
GTGATTGGTGATAAACATTTGCTGTCTATGTTCTTCAACTTATGCTCATAAAACTCCCCAGAAAATAAATAATAGCAATGTTATGACAAAAGCAACAATATAAAAAAAACCTACCTGTACCGTCTGGTCTTTTCTGTGTATTGGCAACTAGCCCACAGTCTATGAAACCCAACTTGGCTGGTCCGAAACCAGACAGGTTGCAATGCTTGACATTGATTTGCTCTCGTGGCAACAGAGAACAATTTCACTGCAACGGAATTTCTTTCCACTGTGGACTTTAATACAGTCAAACGTCGTTATAACGAAGTTGAAGGCGGAGTCGTGATTACTTCATTATAACCATTAGTTCATTATAGCCATATCTATTTTTACCTGCAATTAGCCAGCAAAAGAGATTGTACACGCCAATTAATACCACAGCAGCCTGCCACGCTGAGAAAAATGGCTGTCGGAAGGCAAAAAAATAGCAAAATGACAAAGAACAATGCGCTTCATTACCGCCAAATTCTGCACACCAGCTGGCAGATCACTTAAAAAAAAATTGGTCTTTAATATTATTGACTTTTATGGACTCTTCCTCACGCGGATTACTGCTTTTTCAGCTGCAGTAGCTATTTTGATTGTATCCTCGCCATCATCGTAAGCACCAAAGAAGCAGCACAGCAGCTCTGTCGCATCCAGTGCTTGTGCGGGCGTCGGTAGGTCGGGTTCGCCAACATTATGCTCAGGGTGTCGACACATTCGTCACTGTGGTCATGCAGGCCCATCACCGCGGGCACAATTTCCGCATCTGACAAAACTTCGGTTGTCACTATGTCAGCATCGGCACCGACGTACATGCGGATAGTGTTGCAGTGAGGCACAATGCGGCGTCAAGGAGGGCGTCGTCCGCAGCATTCTGCGACATCGCCGACATCTTCGGCCACTTTTTTTTCTTGACACCAGGCTCAACAGCTTTCAACAATGCCGACTTTTGCTCGATTATTTATTTTTGCACTTACGTTTGCCACTGCCGTTGTCCACCTCGTATCTAGCTGATAGAGATGGTGTTGCTCTTCTACAGCGAACGACACGGAAGAAACCCACAATCTCCACAGCCCGGGCGGCCTGCGAGGCCCCGGCGCAGGGCTGAAAGAAAGAAGGAGGTCAGATGCGCGAGCGAGGCAGCAAGTTCTACAGGAAAGGGGAAGCCGGCTGACGCGCATGCTCGCGTGATTTGCTGCGCGGGCAAGTTTATTAGTTTTACAGGAAAGGGGAAGCAGAGAGACTCGCTCTCTCAGGTGTGTTTGCAGGCTGCAGGGGGCTCCCGGGGAGCGCAAAGCGCGAGTATTGAATTACCATAACCGGGATGAGCCGTAAATCGTCGCGCGCTATAAGATATTGAATTGCATATGATATATTCTGCTTTGTTATAACGAAGTTTTACTGTACTTACTGCTTCTCTTCGTGCAGCTGCACTTCCGCATCCTCCCACGTGAGTGCCAGACCCTCACGTACAACCTGTACCCATTGTTGCCGGGATACGTGCCCTTGCCTCGTATGCACTTGGTGCTCGGGCCAGGCACCGCGGCTGCCTCCACCCTCGACAGCCTCCTCAACGAGATGCTGCCCTCGCACATCTTCATCATGGTGAGCGAGCCTTCAGCTAGGTTCTTCATGTTCTCCTCTCTCCCTTAAAAAAAATATTTCTGGGTGTGGTCTGGTGTTACAGTGAAATCTTGGTGTAACGAACCCCACATTAAAGAACTTCTGAAAAATCCTGTGCCAACTGCTAATAGTTTCAATGCAAAATTATTTCACTACTACGTACTTCAGGATACCAAACCTTTCAGAATAACGAATGTTAATTTAGTTTTGCATTATATTAACAAAGCCTCCGTACTACGAACTCATGTTCTGAGATCCGTCGCGACCACCGGAGCGGTGCGCAAGCAGATGACAAAGTGAATGGACACCTTGCTTCTCGGAAGACACACGACGGTGCAGAGGGAAAAAAAGGAAAACAAAAGGGGGACCTTCTTTTCTTTCTTTTTGTTAAACACTGATGCTGCAGGTTTACAAGCGCAGAGGCAAGGGGCAACACGAGAGGGCAACGCCGGCGAGGCAGGGTGAGAGTTGCGGAGCAAGAAGCATGGGCACGGAAAACCTGAGACAGCGAAGGAGCAGAAAATTAAATGCCACGAATATTCTTTTTTAGCATTTCTTTTTTTCAAAAGAGGCAATGATAGCCGCGTCGCTTTGGGTGTTTCTTTCTTTGTCACTTCTACATGTGCCCTAGGAGGCCTTGTTTGTTAGTCGTGTTCATCTCTTTTCAGTGATTACTTACCGCGTCTGCAAAGCGAGTCGGCGTTCGCGCTGCGGTGCTACTACAAATGAGTTCATCTGCGCTTGCGACGAAGAAGCGGAAGCAGTTTTCGCTAAACGAGAAAGTGGATATTCTTCGGCAACTGGAAGGCAAAAAGCAGGCTGTTGAGACCAAAGAACCGAATTGCATCACAGGAATGTGGATGAGCTGGAGGCCTTCGTGCTGCAAAGTTTGTGCTGCACACATAAAAAAAAAACACAGACTTCTTTAAAGTAAATGTGCATTTTTAGGTGTTCACTAGTGCATTTGTTTTTTTCTCATGAAAAATGAGTTCAAAGACCCATCGTTGTAAAGGTTAGTCATTTTGGTCAATGGAAATTAAGTATTTATGGTTAATTCTTATACTTTAACTACAGTGACCTTTCAAAACAACGAACAACTTGCCGCAGCTTCTTGAAGTTTGTTATACCGAGATTTCACTGCAGTGGTTAAGTGAGTGATTTGGCATACAAAAAATTTTATATGACAATATTTGCTTGAGATGATACATCATAAGGTTGTTGCTGAAAGGACAACGTTTAGACAAGTTCATGCACTGTTTATCATGCTTAAGGTAGCATAGTAGGCCTCTTCGTGTAGTCATGCGAAGCTGTTGGAAGCACCGCTTTGAGCTGGTGAGTCTCAGCGTATTGCAGCTTGGAGACTTGTTTTGCAAATCAAACAGACCCACTGGTGCCAGGTCAGTATGTAGGAAATTTTGTCTTGAGAACCTCCGAGGTGGATGTTTGCAGATGTTTGGATGCTTCAAATTGTGCAGTTAAACCCCTTTACAAGAGGCATCCTCCGGGCAGCAATTTTTTTCTTTCATACGAGATGTCTTTTATAAGCTGGGAACCTCATATGCATTTGCCTATTATTCCCCGTATTTTACTGTTGGCATTCTGGTGTCCCTTATACTCACTTGTCTCTTATATCAGTGTCCCTTATAAGGGGCTTCAACTGTACAAAAGAAACACACACGCACAGGGTAAACAATGTACAGCCCTTAGCTGCTTTAACTAGAACGCTCCGACGCGTGGCCTTGGCTCGCTCAGACTGAGGTCAGCGCTGCCAAACGTTGGAAATGATGTGTTTGCCGCAGTTAACGATAGATGAAGCGCACGTCAGTTTCACTAGTAAATTTCTGTTTCCAGTCTGTCTGACCAGCGGGTCGAATGCATTCACTTGGTATCTCGTTTTTGCCATGCTTCTCTCGCAGCTTCATTATCGCATGTGCCCAGTCATTCATTCTTGTATATGTACTCAACACGGCAATGAACCATTGCGTGTGACAGCTTACTCACCTTTCGAGTTTGAATTTGCAGCTGCTGCTCGAAAGAAACCACATGTATTAAAAAGCTGAGCAAACGGACATTTGTGGCGTTTATAAAAGTTTCACAATAAATAAATATGCAATGCAGTGGCATTGCTCATGTTCTGGTTCATTAGTTTTCAGACAGCATGAATTGAACTGTTCTCACAATTTGGAGTGTGCCTTCTTGTTCAATTCACGTTGCACAGATATCGTCTTGGAGCGCAATGTTAGTGTGTGTTCTCAGCAAGCATGATGAGTAGATACAACGCAAACAAAGTAATTTTCATGCATACTTATCGCATAAAAATTGTCATCTTATCAAAAGAATACTGGCTCTTTCAGTAAAAAGAAAATACTTATCATAAATGAAATATACTAGACAGTAGCAGTGTGAATGTGCACAATAAATAACTCTTTGCCCCATAACATCTTCCTAATGCGGTTACCCCAACACCCAGTGGTAGTCACTATTTAAGAGCCTATTTTAAAAAAGAAAAAGGTTGAACAAGAGTAGCTATTTTTGATACCTGAACATATGTTTAATTGCAACAATACGAAGAAAGCTAGTTAATGTGTGCTTTCTACTGAAGCCATTTGCTGGCAATAAATGTTTTTACCACCACCGCCAACTGGTTTTGAACTAGTTTTCAATAGGATACATACAAATATCTTTAATGGAATGTCCTGTGATTATTTGGGGCGTGCAAAAGGTCCCATGTAATTTTGACAAATGCTCTATGTAATATGTTAATCAACTGATTTTTCATGTAAAAAGATTAGGCAGGGTTGGTAGAATCGAGTGTGTGTTTGCAGAAGCGTGTCATTTCAGAAAAACAGACACTTGGTTGCTGCTCACATGTAAAGGTACTTGCAGGAACCTGTGTTCATTTCAAAAGTTTAAAAGGCACTCGGACTCCGAGATGCGGCACGCAAGGGGGCTGTTGGATAGATTTGAAAAGCGCCAGAGTTCAAGGAAAGAGCAGCCATGCCATTTAAACTTATTGCTGTTATACACACAAATTATTACACGCAATAATAATTATTACAGGCTCAAACCTTGCGCTCCAAGAACACATTTTTTGTGAACGTGAACCGAGTAGGAAGACACACTCTAAACTGTGAAAACAGTTCCATTCATGCTGTGTGAAAATTAATGAATCGGAACATGAACAACGCCATGGCATTTCAGACTTGTTATTGTGCAACTCTTACAAACACCATGAATGTGCGTTTACTCAGCTCTTTATATATATGATTTTTTCTAGCAGCAGCTACGAATTCAAACTCGAAAGGTGCATAAGCTTTCACAAACATTGGTTCATTGTCAAGATAAGTATATGACAACGAACGGCATGGGCACACGTGATAACGAAGCCACAAGCGAAACGTGGTGAAAACGGGATGCCAAGTGAGTGCGTTCGACCTGCCGGTCAGACAAACTGGAAACCAAAATTTAATAGAGAAACTGACCCGCACTCTATCTATCGCTAACTGCAGCAAGCTTATGAGTTTTAGCACTTGGTGGTGCTGACAGCAGTCCAAGTGAGCCGAGACCACCCTTCAGAGCGTTCGAATTATAGCTGCTGACGGCTTACATTAGATGCTCAATAATTAAAATTTTTGCTTAATTCAAAGAAAGCTTAAGTTTTTGGTTGGCCGATTATGTTTTCAATGTATTTTAATGTAGCCTAATTCAAACTGCCCTGCTGCAGATTTGTTACATTCAAACTTTTTGCTCGGGCATGCCTCGAAATATGTGGTGCTTTTGTTGCTTCTAGCTGAACATTCTCGTTTTTGTCACTAACAGTCGCAAATAAAGCCTTTTGCCTGCCAATGATCAAACTAACCAATTTGCACACCAATTGTGTGCTGATCTTGGAATGAAAAAAAAAGAAACAAAGAAAAAGGCAAACCCAAACAATCTAACCTTGGTTTATCGCATGAAGACTTCTTAAATCATTTTCATAGCATTATACACCACTGTCATGTGGAAAAGCGTGCTACGTAAAAGGGGCTGTTGATGTCACAGTATGCAACATATTTCGTGTGTTAATTACAGATGTGTGCATGCAATATATATAAAGATTACTAGTATGATCGCCGACATCTGAAATTTTTACTGCAAATCATGCAGAGTTGTCTGTGATGTTGCTGCAGCTCTGGAAAACAATATAGTACATTTCAACGCTAATTGGTATGTTGCCTTTAGTCTTACGAGAACTTCCGATAATTGTAACAAATTTCTGTGTTTTCCTCTAGCTTGAATTATTGAGGGTCTAGTATACATATGTGAGCATAGTTGTTCATAGGTGTACTTTTGCTTTACGTACGTGTCACATGGGACTACTACTGTCCTGGGGTGCCTAGTTGGTCATTTGTACAGTTGAATTATCTGTGTAATTATGAGTTGACTATGAAACCTGACAGCATTTTTCTCATCTTGTTCATATGTTATGGAATATTGCCTGGGGTTGTCTACACCATTTTTTCATTTTTTTTCAGCCGCAGGCCAAGACCTCGACACCCTTTGAAGCGATGGGCATGACCTAGTGGAGATCGGAACATACACTCTAGCTTAACAACGGAAGGTTTGTATATAATGCTGAAGAAGAACCGTTTCTTAGAGAAATAAATTGATTTTGAAAGTTTTTGCTGGCATTTTGTTTGTTCTATCTAAAGTCTTCAGAAGCAGGAAAGTAGGGGGGGAGCTGGGGAAGGTGTTCCGAACTTGAACTTATGCAATACTGACCAAATGTCCACGCAAAGTGTGCGATCACTGCGAAGTAAAATGTCACCTGCATAGACTTGGCAATGCACGATTAATCTTGAATGCTTCCCCTATGTCAGTTATGATTGTGCATCTGTAACGTGAGTCGTTTTGTATTTCAGTTACACTTTCTGTTTGCTTAGAGTCTACTGCTAGAGCCATTATAATTTTGATGGAATGCACATATAACAAAGTACTAATAGTGCAATATGGAAAGTAGAAGTATAATAAATTTATTTACTGAACGAAATGCACAAACATACGTAAACAAGTTGCATCTGGCATCTTTTGAAACTATGACACAGGGTTACCCTTATTATTGTAGCACTGTAGCACTATTGCCACGGTGGCATGTCTCAATATTTTATCACTGCACCTATAGGAAAGACCCATGCCATGGAGGGCGCTGTGGTGCCGAGCACTGCCGGTGCATGTGGGGAGTAAAACTCCTTACTCGACTGTTGACTCCTGTGCCTTACCCTTCAAGCTGCCTTGAAAACCCGTTGCTTTGCTGGCATGCTACATGCTTTCTGCATGCATTTTTGAGAATTCCCCATTTCCCGTGGTTTGGATGTACATGCTTTTTTTTTTTTTCCGCGTTTAAGATCACCGCAGTGTAAAATATTTTTCGTGGCAGCAATTTGTTGGAAGTTAAGCATCTGCTCAACCATTTTGCTAATGCAGAGCAAGTTACAGCCGACGATCTCGTAATCATACTCTGTAAGATAGCTTCGTATGAAAATTATTTATCAAACATTCTGCATAGTTCGTTGTTTCAGTCCTTTTTACTTTGAATGAAAAGTATCCAAAGCGCAATGTGCTTGTTACTAACCGCATAACAATCTTACCCTTAAAATGTGGCGGCGGTGTGAAAGCGTCACATTAATTAATACCCTTCTACTTTTCTTAATAATTGCGCATGTGTGGAACAAATTCTCGCTAAGCGCGAATTCAAAAACCAACAGTTTTAAGGAAATGCTTTAAAATGAATATATAGTCAGTTACACGCTTTCCTGCCTGTCATTCCTCTGCCCCCTTTCTGCATGAGGTACCCATTTCTTATAAGCTGCTGGAAAAATTGTTGAGTGATTGTTGAGTTGAGTGATGTTGAGACTTGAGTGATTCTTGCAGTTTTCCACAAAATGTTTGCTACAAATCATTATCAAAGCTTTTGGCAACCACAAACTTATATTGGTGCTGCGTAGATATGAAAAATATGTAACTACACATTAGAAATACCCCAAGCACACAACTTCATGTCCCCAACAATACCGAACAGCAGTACCAGCAGAATAAACGCATAGCTTTGCCATTGCTTAACAGTGCTCAAAAGATGTAAGTTGAAAGTATGACAATTTGTGCTTTTGAGATGCGGACATGTATCTCCCGGTAACTTGATAGATTACAGGAGTTTACGGTTACAGGAGATTACGGTACAGATAGATTACGTGGGAATTAACTCCTGTTATGTTGAATGCATTACGCATGTGCTCATTTCTATAAACATTTTTCTTTTTTTGGCACACTGCTGTGATTGAAGCCTGTCGTCTGCTTTTTTCGAATCGTCTGTTTGGGAATCTGAAGAATTTCACTGGTCGAGTACACTCCTTCATGTGTACATGGCCATTGTGACAGTTTGCAACGCAGTAGTAATTCCTTCCTCTTTGTCGGGGTGACATCGCGGAACAAGTGGTGTTTAACATGCAGTGCAGGCTTCGCAAATGCGTGGGAACCAATGGGAGTGTTTGGTTCATAACAGGCTACTGGTCTACAACATTTCCGCCTCCATCGGAAATGCAGCCGCCGCAGCCGAGATTTGAACCTGCGACCTGCGGGTCAGCAGCCACTAGACCACCGCGGGAGTGCACACAGTGAAATGAACCCCCCTACTTTCATTCTTCTATTGCCTTGACTTGCATCGTCTTATGCCTGCAAATTTTGCCATTGCCAACACACTATGATATCTTTATTGTTGTATTCTGTGATTCTTTTAGCACCAATGCTAGAAATCTAATGGTATTACTTGGCTTTCTGAACTCCATTTTTTTTCTCCAGATCTCATTGCACAGTAGTTGTCACGAATTGAAACACAATAATGAAAGGCTGAATAATGCACGTTTCCATTTCTATCATACGGGCCTTATTGAAGTAATTTAGATTCTAATGTGTAGATTAGAGCCGACATTATTTTTTCAGACCAGATTCGGCGAAACATGACGTGGTTATCTCGAGCAATTGCGCATGCAAGTCATTCTACTAAAAAAATTTTGACTTCATGTTTGAAAAATGTGAGTATTATACATTCTGAGTGTGCATGTATGTTTTCTTTTCTGCCACAACTGACATTCAGCCGAAGAGCGTGCTTGTGTTCTTACCTTTTTATACTCCACGGTGCCGGTGCAGTCTGTGACAGTGTTTCTCTCTCATGCTGTGAATGCACATCTTGCAATGTCTTTCATACAGCCTTGTCGTGGAACATTTTTTAAATCTCTTCAAGCTTGCATGTTCCCCTGGACTTACTTAGTACCAGTACGTAATTTTATGATTGTACTGTACAGTTAAAGAATAGCAGTATGCTGCCAGTCATGACATCAGAGTGCCAACCATATACAGTTCAATCCACTAATAACCATACCGGATTGAGCAATATGTATTCTTTGGCCACTTTAGATTCCTGGACTCTTTCAATTACTACTTGAACAGCTGCTTAAACAATTACTACTTGAAAAGCTGCTTGAACATAGTGCTGAAACATCTAATAGGTGATATAAAGAAAAATAATTTATTATCCAACAAGCCAATACGGTTTTCGAGACGGTTTCTCTACAAAATCCCGACTCATTGAATTAGACCATGACCTTTCGAAAACTATTAACTTTTCGGCACGGATGGATATGATTTTCATGGACTTGGCAAAACCTTTTGATAAAGTGTGTTACTATAAGTTACTAAGGAAAAATTATTGGTATGTTCCAAAATCCTACAATTACAAACTGGTATGATATTTTCATTCGCGTGAGCAATATGTTGAAAGTGGTAGCAGTAAATCTTCAGCTTCAGCTGTGAAGTCGTGAGTGCCTCAAGGTAGTGTTCTGGGCCCACTTCTGACATTTCTATCAGGCTCCTTTCCTATCAGGTACAAAATAAAATAGACACTGTGGATGATCAGGTAAAATTGCAAGAAAATATACAGAAAATAAAGAAGAGGTGTACAGAATGGCAAATGGTGCCAAACTTCTAAAAATTGTAGTTATGACAGTTTATGGAAAAAAACAGTACTTCAAATATAGTACATATTTTACTAATAATCATGAACTTAGCAGAGTTGAACAACATAAGTACCTGTGTTTTTGATATTTACAAGTGATCTTCGTTGGAATCAGCACACACATTGTGTGTGTATGCAAAGGCCAACAAGTCTCTCTGGTGTCTTAGGTGCCATTTGTAACACAAAATTTCTAGCATACGGAACGCTCATTAGATCAATCATAGAATATGCTAAAACTGTCGGGATCTTTTTTATATTACAAGTATCACGAAAATTGAAAAATTCAGCATCTAGCAGTCCAGTTTATATTCAATAAATATTGGTGGACAGATTCACCATCTCAACCATGTGCTCTAGCAGAGCTACCCACCATTCAGGCTGAAAGTGAATACGAAAGACCTAATTATCTTTACCTGACTATTAATCACCATGTCCGTGTAACATATGATGACTATTTTGATATCCATTGTGGGGAAACTTCTGGTCAGTGTCATTCAAAGTTCATTCGTGCCCCTGCTGTTTTCACCTATTGTTATAAGTACTATAGCTTCTTCTCAAGAGCTATCACCGAATGTAATTCCTCGACCGAAGAAGCCTTTTCGTGTTCATCCGCAGATTTCTTTTTGAAAAGCTTTTTTTGTCTGTACATGAGCTTGTGCATATAATTTTATTATTTGGTTACATTTTGTGGTGTAGGAGTACTGCTACATATTCTTCCTTCATCAGTAAGTTCCAATTATACATGTTAATTTTTTTTCTGATTCTAGAATGATTATGTTTTCATATTTTTCTCTTCCACTCCTGTAATAGCCCCGTACAGTATCTGTAAATAAATACGATTATAACAATCATAAACTGCTGCGTCGTCAAGCGTTGTGCTTTCTACGGTGAAATGAGCCGCTTATAATCATGCCCTTGTTGATTCCATCGCAAGATGAACTGGAAGCCTCATGGCCTCCATCGGTGTCAGTTAAAGCACTTTTTTACTATGTCAACGAAATCGAGTTCTTCAACAGCTGCTCCAAATCATGTCCCTCACCCCGCCACCCCTCGTTACCGGTTGTAACGATATATTCTGGCTGCTTCGAGTCTGTGCCAAAAAGTAAAGAAACACAAAATCTCTGAAAAAAAAAGAATAAAATGAGAAATTTAAGCTGCTGCACCTCTCCCCCCCCCCTACAGCCACTCAGCATTGATTCGATAGGGCTTGTGTTGCATTCTCAATATCTCCAACCATGTGCACTTCTCCGAACATGAAAGCGCTACTCTGCGGCACAGGAATGTGTTGAGCTGCGCCGTGACAGTAGTCACTTCAGATTCACGGTATGCTTCACTGTTAAGTTAAACTGGTTTAGATTGACAAAATGTACTATGAAGACTCTAATGTCATTAACTACAACATTATAGCTTTCACTAGCAAAGGAAAAAATCAACCTCAATGTTTCATTTTAAAAGTTTGCACGTGATGATCTTGTGCGTGATGTGACAAATTTCAAGGTGTATTCGTTACGAAAAATCCGTGAATGGGGGTTGTGACAATACGTAGGCATGACACAACTCCTTTCCTGTTCACGGATTTTTCATCGCAAGCATCCACCTTCTCTTTCCAACTGTTTTAAAGGTGCATTCATTGTATTTTGGCAACGTTGGCTCTGCGAAATTTCCTGAAACTCAGCCTGCTATGTCTAGACCCTTCATAGGTCGATTGATTGTTTGATTTATATGCGGTTTTAACGTCCCGAAACCAGCATATGATTATGAGAGACGCCATAGTGGAGGGCTCCGGAAATGTCGACAACCCGGGTTCTTTAACATGCACCCAAATCTGAGCAAACGAGCCTACAACATTTCTGCCTCCATCGGAAATGCAGCAGCCGCAGCCGGGATTCGATCCCGCGACCTGCGTGTCAGCAGCCGAGTACCTTAGCCACTGGACCACCACGGCGGGGCTTCAGAGGTCGAGGCACTTCATTTTTAGAGATAAAGAACTATGTAGGCCATATTACACGTCGTCAAAATTTATGATATCACAGTGTTTACTGTGGCAATTTCAAGGTGACATTGCCACCCATGGTGCATTTTTTATGGTGCATTTTCTCGCTTACCAAGCGTCTTCTCTCGGCAAGCATAATCATTTTCGAATTGAGAAAGAGTAATTTACTGTTACAAAAAAAGATATTTTATCTTTTGAGTGTCTCTTTAATATTTTACCATAGCGGTTAAGGTTACTTTTGAAATCCTTCATGGCCACACAAGCCGTGGAGCGCTGGCTGAAGACCACAAAATTCTCAGCGCAACAGGGTTAGTGACTTCAGTTTTTTCAGATATTCAACCCGAGGAAAATATCAGGCGAATGAGACTTCAAAGCATTTCAAAGTTTGAAATTTCAGATGTTCTCACACTGATCGTACAGGGCTTGTGGTGTCCCTTTCAGTGTCCATATTTTGAAGTATCCCAAAAAATCTGCAGTTGTGTTGTCACAACCCACCTGATAATATGTTTTCTTGTAACAGCCTGCTGACGTTTGCTTTTTATTGTGCAGCCCATTTATAACAATTATGAATTATAGCAATGGCGTTTTCACGGCATTTGAGTATTGTTACAAACTGCACTATAGTACTCTTCAGTCTATTCTTTTTCGTTATTTTCTTTTCATGACAAACAACCCCTGCTACTTATTGCATTAGACGAACAGACAACTTTGTACACAGTGATTCCAGGGGTTCGCTGCCAAACTAGCATGTGGATACCCTTGCTAGGCTATTGAAAATAACCTTTCTTTTTGGCATACTGATAAGATATTGGCTAAGCTTCTAAGTAGCTTGTTGTGCAATGTTTACAGCGCTGCTTAACAGGGGTTGTGTCACTTGTGAACTGCTGCTTGCCTTGATATTTGCAGCTGATGCACATGCCCAACCTTTTCGAGTCCAACTGTGTAAACACTCCTAAGCATGCTGTGAATGATTGGAAGTATTGCCTAGAAAAATGCTTATTATATGAATGGTTGTGTTTTTTTTTTTGCTCGAGCCATTCATTTACATTCAGTATTATTCTAGCTTTTTTGCGAATGATCTAGAAGGCTGTAAATTATTCGGAGGTGTTTGCTAAAAGATTTGTGCACACTTCTACCTATTATTGACCTTTTGCTATTTCTATTGAACTATCATAGATGTGGTTCAGAAAATTACAAGACAGTCATGATAGGTGTGAAGTATTTTCATTACCATGTAACACTTTAGAGATAAAATTTTATGACTAGCAAACAGCATGAAGAAATATTTCACAACTTGAAAATTTATTTTATTTTAAAAGTACGAACAACACCACAAAGCTCTGCAACAGCAGCTGCAGGAAAATCAACTGTACAGAGAGTACAAAAACAAGCATTCTTTGCTGTACATATTGCTCCTTTCAATGACTAGCGCAGAATACAGTTTTAAAAAGTGGCACATCTGGTTATTTTTAATGACTTCTTAAAAATGCAACACTGTGGCAGTGTGAAAGGCACGTGTCATGTGAGTTAGGATCGAAAAAATTTTACCAAGCAAATATGGTGAAACGCCAGTTTAGCAAACCAGACAATCTTTTTATCACTGATTTCATTGCGCAGTGTGATAAAATGAGTTTGATCGTACAAGCATGTGCAATTAAGCACTAAGATTTAACACATCTTTTACTAAGCAGACAGATATAAAGAATTGGCCAATAGAACAATTGTAGAAAGTAGCCAGGGAGGTAGCAGTAAACAAGACCAAAACAGGTGGTCCGAAGGTTGTGCAGGTACCTAGATTGCAATGATATTTTACAGGTATATTGCACAAATGAAAGGGCAAGTTTCTTGTACTGACATTTGTACGAAACAGACCAACAATATGTAGAATGCACCACGTCAAGTTCCACTTGTAAAAGAAATTGAAATGTAAAACAAAAAAACGAAGTTATAATCATGGCACATGGGTGAAAGGTAAAATGGCACAGAGTGCATCCTAATAAATAAGTAGTTGTACTTGAAGCAATTACAGGTGCCATCATAACTAAAATGATAAATCAACATGCCTCACTTTGGCTACTGCATGGTCGTGAAGCAGCGAGTACCGTACTTACAGTAACCATGATCGAAACCTGTATGGCGCACCTGCTCTTCAGGATCCGACTGACTAGTATCACTGACAGAAGCCTGCTCAAGGGAATATAGCTCAGCTGCTTGTTGGCACATGTCGAAAGTTTTAGAGGGTGAGCGACAGTGGTACTGCTCCTCACTTTTGTCACTGGATGAATCACTTAGTGCATGGCTTGACGACGGTGAGCTCATTACTGAGGTGTCTGTTTTTGAAGGAGGTGAAATTCTCTCCAACTTTGCTAGAATATTGGACAGCGCAGGCCTAAGCCAAGGTGTGGCTTGGTCTTCTACCATTGGTGCTGCTACCAAGTGGTCCATTATTTCTTCAAGCATGGTCACGCAGTCACGGTCGTCAGTGCAGTCGTCCTTTTCCAACTCTTCAATGTCTTCAATCATGTCTTCAACTCCTTCCTCATCGTCCCAGTCCTGCAATATGTAGCAAAGGAGGTTTTTGTATTTCAATACACTCTCATCCAATTTGTGTGAATCCAATTTTAGTGAATCCATTCTATCGTTCCTTCAAAAAGCATTTCAGGACCCTTTAAAAGCAACGTCCAGTGTTAAAAGATCATAATGACATCCACAACTTCCCACATAGGCAAAGATACCTTGGACTCGGTAGCAGAGCAGTGGCCTTGTAATGGTCGTTGCTCTAGAAAGAGTGATATTCACAATGCCCATATTAAATGGGTGCTGACACGAAAATTTGTGGCCGAGATAGGCGGTGGCAGTGGTTCTCGGATGGGAATCTGCGCATCCTAGGGGGTCTGCGAAGCCATTTCTATGATCTGCAAAACCCTCACCAGCTTTTTTATTTTTTATTTTTTTTACTTAAGCAACTCTATTTAAGCGATACTGCGCCACGTATTGATGAACTGTCCAAAATAAAATGTGGAAAGTTTCTTTGATTTTTTCGACAGCAGTAAAAGGCAGCTGTTTCATTCTCCAGTTGTGTTAATTTGCCTACTTATCCCACCCCACCTCCCTACCATCCGCGGCTAGGGGTTCCCCATCACTTCCACCAGTTCGCAAGGGGTCCCTGACACACCCATGACTGAGAACCACTGGCCTGTGGGATCGATTTCCATGAACATCCCATGAGTATTAAAAGCTAATATAGCTTGAAAGGTGTCTTAAATCAATTTTGAAGTTTACGTGAGCGATCGACTCCATCGTGCTATTTACACCCTCAAAGGGAACTCTTAAGGACCCTTTACTTCCCTCAAGTGACTTCGCTGGAGCAAGTTACAACGACGTCATAGCCGCCATTTTTTTTTGGTCGCAATCGCTCCAACAGACTATTACTTGGCAGCTGCTCGCGAGTCTGTGGCTGTGGGGCACGAGAAAAAACGTTTGTGTTTGACTTCGTCGCTGTCCTGTTTTCTGTTCAGAAAAAATTTGGTATAAATGAAGCTAGCGAAACGGCCGCGAGCGCATTATGAGCATGGCATGTAGTCATGTTGTTACATGACACGAATGTCATGATTTTTATGCTAGAGTCTTGTGTTCACCATGCAATCATGCCATACTATACGAGCTTTGCAATATGCCATGTGAACGAAACCACTGCAAGAGCTGCAGGATCATGAAATGTAAATCATGACATACATGTCATGATTGTCATATTATGACTAGTCAAATATGTTCATCGTACAGTCATGTTATGTCATACCAAGTTTGGTACCGATACCTTTATCGAAAAAGCCGGGAGAGCTAAAAGTCGTAGGCGAATAAATAAATAGATAGATATATAGACAGATAGATAGATAGACAGACAGACAGATAGCTAGACAGACAGACACAGACAGACAGACAGACAGACACCCCCGAAACACGAAACGTCATATAAACTTCTCGAAATGACTAGAAAGGTATGCGGACATCTAGGTATAATATTTGACGTTGAATAAACATTTTCAAAAGAAGTTTTTTAGAAGACATTGAGAAAACGTTCTTTACAAGAAGTCTTTTTCAAAACATTTACTAAAAGCTATCTTCTAGAACTTCGGTAGAATTGGCGGATGAGGTCTCGAGGGTGTTTTCTCGGTTTCTTTCTTTTTTTGAATCAAAATACTATTCGCTTTACATATTTATGTAGCATATATTTTTACATATTTTTTACATATTTAAATGTAATAATTGAGCTCTCTAGTCAGCACTAAGAAACTAAGATGCGCAAATGCGGTGTGCGTCTGTGCGGCTAGTATGATTTTACTTGTCTGGACGTGTTTACCGGTCGCTCAGTCGCTTCTCGAAGAAGCGGGTTTGAGTCAATTTCTCTCGTGTTTTAAAAGTGTGCTTGCGCTTTGTGTTCGTGTTTTGTGTTCTGCCAGTGCTGCTAACTACAAAGAAGCGCTATACCCAAGCAAAGACGTGTGGGTTCGAATCGTGGAGCACTCGCCAGGTATGTACCACACTGCTGCTGTCGGCACTTTGTTATCACTCACCACGTTTTTCCTACCATGTGCACGATGAGTGAGCTTTCGCTTACATGGGGACCCAGCTTTTCTGTAGTACTTCAGCAGTGTAAAAGCAAAGTTGTGCGAAGTTAGCGCGGAAGCATGCACGCGTAGCGGGAATTCCGCGGCAGATTCGAACAGAGTTGTGGCGGCTGTCCGCCTCTGTTGGCAGTGGTGTTGGAGGAGGGCCCTGCTCGCGAGTGACCACTATTTCTTTTTATTAATTCTGGGGCGTTTGTTAGCTGTAGGCATTGATGCCTGTTCATATTGCGCACTATTGAAGTGAACGTGTCTAAGGCAGTTTCATCTGCTGTACGTTCCATTTTAAACAGCTACAGTATTTATACGTTATGACTACTATCAGAGAAGTTTTGGCAAGGCTCTGTTTGGCATCTCTCAATTTTTTCCTTGCCAGTAGTCAAATGTATGCCGGTGTGTGCATCCGCGCCAGCACTAGTCTTTATAAACTACCATGATACTCGAGTTGGTCCGTGTTCGTGTGCAGTGTGTTGCATCGTCCTAGGTAGGGCTCGCAAATGTTTCACCTACATTTAAGTGTTCATGCAGCTCGTTTAGTAAAATTCTAACTTTCGGTATACACCAGCAACATAGGTTGCCTCATGCGGCCTGAATCTGTGGATTTTAAGCCATTCGTTTATCCTGAACTGTATTTTAGAACGAATATTTCATGGCTAAATGTGGCCAAATTGTTGTACCTTACTGTGCGAGCACTAATTCAGTCTTAAGTCCACGTGTTCGAGCACCATGGATTTTACTATGCTTGTTTCCACTATGCTTGTATTTTGATTTGGTTTATTAAATCTTTTATGCACCTCGTCCAACCTTGGTGCTGAAACTTTGCTAAACACTTTTACGTGTATGAACATTAAGAATAGTTTATAACATTACCTCCAATAATATTTTCTGATTAATGACAAGCTTAAGAGTATATTGGATAAAGTAAACTTTCTAGGCATGCGCGACAGATGTTGACGGAATCTGTTGTAAGTGCAGAATCAATATTTCATTTATCACTCAAAACTCGCGATAATGTCATAAATCATGGTAAGCATGCATAAGTCTTGCACGTACTGCTGTTAAAATGTAAAGTCGGAGACCGTATTAACTTGAGAATAATAAATATATGTAGAATGCAAGTTTTCAAGCTATTGGCACCGAAGGAATTATACAAATTCGGAAATCAGTTTCATCAGATCTTATTGCTAAATCGCGGTCAATAGCTTCCAAGATTCTAGTTCCTGTAGATTGTTGCAGAAGCTTGCATGCTTTATTGGGATGGTGTGTGGTTCAAGATGGGTGCCTCATATGTTTTTTTTTTGCATTGACAGATTGTGGTGTTTGAGTGAGGGGTACTGCCATTTTAGCCAACCAGAATCATAGAAACTGATGACCACAATTTGGCAGCACACAATAGTATTTTATTGACACCAATTTATGACATTATAGGTATATTTGTCTCAGTGTGAGCAGCCTGAAAAAGGCTACATTAGTTGTATTTGAAATCAAATTCATGTTCAAATATATAAGGGTGATTCCACGAGAGATCGACATGGGTCCAAAAGTTTATATTTTAGATTTAATTGAGTATTTTATATTTCGTGCATCTCTCACCAGGTAGCCAAAAGTCAACTTCGTTTTATGATAACGGCATAACTTACAAGAAAAAAAATATCAAACTTCACCAACACGGAGGCACCGATTTCGTCACCTGTCATTTTCGAAAATTGCAGATGCTATAAGAAGACAAATATTTTTGTTTCAAGGAAGATATTTTTTACCTGAAATGCATGTCTAATGAAGAATGATTTTATGTGGTTTCAAGTTTGTAGACCTTAAGAAAATCGCTTTTAAAAAAGTCTAATTTTGCGACAGTTTAAAATAAGTTACGTATTCCCCATTTTTTGTCTCTAAAAGTAATGCAAGCAGCGTTTTCAAACTTGACACATTTTAAGGATAGAGTGTGTTCATTAGGTACATAAATTATTGCTGCCATAGGGCAAATATAAATTTTTATATATTGCCTCAAAGTTCTCATATTGGCAATAGTGTACTCCACTGAAATATGACATAATAAAAAAACCCCATCTTCGATTTTTCTTAAAATCTCTTAAATAGACAACCGAAGCCCATCATACAGTAATATAGAAAAACATGTTGCATTATTTTGTTTTTAGCGACAATGTTTGTGGGACAAATCGGAGCTTTTCGAGAATGCGCTGATAAGTTGAGAAATTTAGAAATCGGAACGGAAAAGCGGCAATAAGCTTCAAACGCGAGTAAACGTGACCGCATTTGGTGAAGAAAGGCTGTTTTAGCAGATAGGAGTAACTATTTTGAACATGGTATTCTACAGTATCTGAATTCACTCTTATACGTAGAGCACTGAGACTTTTAATATGTGGTGCCTCTCTATAACTGACACACAGATGGAGCTGCTGTGACAGCCATGTGTTTGCAACACGTTAGGTAAGAGAATTGAATGTTGAATGAGTTCATAAACGATTCATAACAAATTTTTATCATTTGGGGCACGAAGACTGCCGCAATAGACTGAAGAACACGCTTTAGGGCAAGTTGTCATCCGTCGTCTGCTCTACAGATGAATTGCTGTGCGCCGCATCTCGGAGGCAATGCTTTAGATCGTATGGTTAAAAGTAGGGACAAAGATTATGCCTCCTGTAATTTCATCGACAAAAACATTGTGAAATTCATTTTAACGTACTATACTTCAGTTTTGAATTCGCACTGTGAATACATGCGCACAAGTATCCGCAGTGCGAATGCAAAACTGAAGTATAGTACGTTAAAATGAATTTCACAATGTTTTTGTCGATAAAATTACGGGAGGCGTAATCTTTGTCCCAACTTTTAACCATATAATCTAAAGCATTGCCTCCGAGATGCGGCGCACAGCAATTCATCTGTAGAGCAGACGACGGATGACAACTTGCCCTAAAGCGTGTTCTTCAGTCTAATGCGGCAGTCTTCGTACCCCAAATGATAAAGATTTGTTATGAATCGTTTATGAACTCATTCAACAATCAAGTCTCTTACCCGACATGTTGCAAACACATGGCCGTCACAGTAGCTCCATCTGTGTGTCAGTAATGGAGAGGCACCACATATTAGAAGTCTCAGTGCTATACGTAGAAGAGTGAATTCAGATACTGTAGAATACCACGTTCAAAACAGTTACTCCTATCTGCTAAAACAGCCTTTCTTCACCAAATGCGGTCAAGTTTACTCGCGTTTGAAGCTTATTGCCGCTTTTCCGTTCCGATTTCTAGATTTCTCAACTTATCAGCGCATCCTCGAAAAGCTCTGATTTGTACCACGAATATTGTCGCTAAAAACAAAATAATGCAACATGTTTTTTTATATTACTGTATGATGGCTTTTGGTTGTCTATTTACGACATTTTAAGAAAAATTGAAGATGGTGTTTTTTTATTATTCCAATTTCAGTGGAGTACACTTTTGTCAATATGAGAACTTTGAGCCAATATATAAAGTTTACATTTGCCCTACGGCAGCAATAATTTATGTATCTAATGAACACACTATATCCTTGAAACGTGTCAAGTTTGAAAACGCTGCTTGCATTACTTTCGGAGAAAAAAAAAATGGGGATACATAACATATTTTAAACTTTCTCAAAATTAGACATCTTTAAAAGCTATTTTCTTAAGGTCTACAAACTTGAAACCATATGAATTCATTCTTCATTAGACATGCATTTCAAGTAAAAAATATTTTCCTTGAAACAAAAATATTTGTCTTTTTATAGCATCTTAATTTTCGGAAATGACAGGTGATGAAATTGGTGCCTCCGTGTTGGTGAAGTTTGATATTTTTTTTCTCGTAAGTTATGTCGTTAATCATAAAACGAAGTTGACTTTCGGGTTACCTGGTGAGAGGTACCCGAAATATAAAATACTCGATGAAATCTAAAATATCAACTTTTGGACCCGTGTCGATCTCTCGTGGAATCACCCATAGGTTACCTGCAATGGATACTTAATGAAAATGCATACCATCATGTATGTGTTGAGGTATCATTGCATTTGCTTTCAACGCACTATGCACGAGCCCAATTCAAGCATGGTTTTGACACATCTCCAATGTGGAAATTTCATTTGCTTTCGTAAGGTTGCAACTGTGTTCGCCAAGAACATCAAGAAAGTTTTGTTTGTAACATCTTTAGTTTGTGTACATCCTGCTTGTTTTAAGACACATTGTTCCAAATCATTTTAAATATACTGACAAAATCAGTTTTTCTAAGAGACACATGTCATTAAATTGTTTTTTCGGCGTTTCCATCGCAGCCTATGCATGCACCTCATACAAACTGAATGTGAAAGAATTCCGGACAAGCCTGTCATCAATGATGGCTCGTGGGAAAGTTGGCTACTGAATGTACAGCAGCTGCGCATGGCTTCTGTTTCCTATGGAAAGGGAACTTCACTGAACCACCTGGTTGCTGTATTCAAGTAGATTGCATGTTCAGGATGTTCAATATTAAGCCTTTAGTTTTTCTTTAAAAAAGCAGTGCTGTAAGTTGTGTGTGTAAAAGCCACCTCTGCAAATAGCTAAGTGTTCAGGGGAACGCAATCTGTAACAATAATTATCACCGTCACTTGCACTTGAATAAGATTCAATAATGAACTTATTAGTGACTGCAGCAGGCCGCCATGCTCGTATTAAAAATCTTAGCCAGTCACATTTCTACATTAGTCCGAAGAATTCTGGCATACCTGTGCTCAGATATCCCGCTAGAAAGTATAGTTGTGGCTTGTATCATGCATGCAGGACAGTGAGCACTAGCACACAGCTACTACTCCCCAGTGTTGACTTATATAACCTGACCATGGATCGAACCCATAGACAAGCATTATAATGGCTACCTTTTTACTAGCAAGCATTGTCTGCTCATCCCACCAGGGAGTAATGTTTTGGTGATCCTCACTGCCTTGTATGCATAAGCATGAAAAGCACAATAAACTTTCGAGTGAAATATCTGAGAGCATGTACATGTTCAAAGAATTTTTCCAAGTGGGAGTGTGTAGAAACACAACTGCCACAAACTGTTCTATGCAAACATACCCACTTATTGTAAGCACCAAAATTTCAGTATTCTTAGTTGTTTGGACAGCTGACAGCATTATTGCCTTACTTTGTGTTCCCCTGGACACATAACTTATCTGCAAAGGCAGTTTTCTCTTCTTAGGGCTGAATTTTATTACAAGCACAAAGCACGTCGCTGAATGTGTCAGTGCTGCTTTCTAAGGTTTTATATCATGTTTAATTTTTGTGTAATCTGCAGTTAGTCACTTAAAATAGAACTTTTTGCATTTCAATAAGGCTGTAGCAGATCAATGGTTTTATTTTCACTGTAATATTGACTAAATATTTTGTTTTATTGTTCTTGAATTGAATTGAATTGAAGTTTATTTGTCCTGAAATTCTTACAGGATCGGGAGCAGAGGCTAAAGGCTATATAGGCTGACATGGGGCCTCTGCTCCGTAATACAGTTTGGCACGCAGGCCGCTCAATCTGTCGCATATGTTTTCAGAAATAAATATATAACACAACAAATAACACACATAAATAAATAAATAACACAATAAATAAACCATAACACAACAAAATTTAGCATGGTCTTGTCACACTACTTCAGGAAAAACATTAGAAAATCACTTTATCACAAAAGCGTCATTTGGAAAAAAACTTCAATACAGAATGTAAAATAAACCATAAGAAAAGCAACTACAACACATAACTCAAATTGATAGATAGGATGTAACAAATCAAGTACAGAAACTTTAATAAGCATACTCAATATAATGGTTCATTAGGATGGACTTGATGATGGTCTTGCAACCTTATTTCATTGTCTTCTCGAATATAATGACATAAGTGCAATTAGGTGATTTTCTATTGTCCTGCTTATTCATACCTAACTTTGGCAATGCCTAACCATTTGTGATATATTAGTGATACCTAACAATGTTTAACATTGTTAATGATGACTGACACAAGCCATTCTAGAATACTGTAGCGTTTTGAACTTCACTGTGTCTTTTGTGCGAGTATTTTGGGATGTAATTAGAATTTGGGCGTTGTTAAAATCATAATTTGATTGTTAAACACGAATTTGTGGTGAAACCCATTAATTTCAACTACTCATGGTTCTAACATACCTAAATTTAGGTGCACTGGGTGACTGCAACAATTTTTCTACCTTTATATATTTGCTACTGGGCCAATGTGTTTCCTAAACTAGCCTTCTAAATTTCATTGCACTGATAGAAGTCGGCTCGAAGAGAACAGTTTGTGCCTTTTGTATGTGTGCAGGTTCCTGGACCAAGCATCTGGCCAGCCCCTCAATTGCTTTGCATAATTATAGTTACTATAAAGCATTCAAGTTTTGGGACAAAGTGTGCAGTCATTGTTATGTATAATAAAGGTTACAAGTGTGCAAGAAGATTTGTTGAAATTTCGCATTTACATTTGGATGTGCAGTATGATGCATTCCAGGCAACACCAGAAACAATAATGAGTTGACGTTTAAAAGCCCGTCTCGTCTCCAAGCAAAACAGATTATCGTAATCATAGACGGCAGTCAGTAAATAATTCTTTCAACCATTATGGCACCAATTTTGCTGATTAGAATAGTGCCAGCAATAATTTGATGCCAAAATATGTTCCTGTTCCTACTTGTCACTCTCGACAATAAACAACTAAATGCACCGATTGTAAAACGCTGACATGGTGCAGCAAATTAACCAGGGGAAACGCTGAACAAGCTGGTTTGCATGAAAAATAAATGTCTAAAAAAGGTGTTAAAAGATCTAACAAAAGTCTTTTTATAATTTCGGCAAGAAGTTTACTAGGCTACTGATAATATAAGTATATTAAACGTTTACAAAGATTCTTTAAAAATCTAGAAAGACATTTTTTAGACTTATTGCTAAAAGTTTTCTAGCCTTATAATAACGTGGCGTTAGCACAGCTACAGGAGGTTTTCGAGCTGCTCAGGTTTAAATAACATCTCAACAAGACTTCTTATATACTTTTGGACTATCCTTTTTGGACATTTACAAGAAGTTTTCAAGATTTTCTTGTGTTTTGTGGGTAGACAGACAGACAGACAGACACACTCAAAGTGGCTGAAGTTCACTAAGAAATGCTTTGCATTTTAAATTTCTTGAAGCGAACCGCGCGGAATTGCGTCACAATTTTGAGTGCTGACATGGTCAAGTGTTGCACCCGCTAGGTGGTGATAGTTGCACTCTGTGGCTTGTCACAGAGTGCAACTGTAGTGCAACAAGCCTGTATGTGTCGCAGGCTGCAAAAAACGATGTGTAGTGTTATGACTAACAGGCCCCCAGGAACACATTGCAGTGAAAAAAACGCAAGGCCAAAATTTTCGTGTCAGTACTTTTTTAAACATTTTCATCACCCGAACACTGACTGCCTAAACAGCATCATCTGCAATGCGAAAATGGCTAGCATAGTGGGGTAGAGTAAATGGATTATCTTAGTTCCAGCTTTACATATCATGAATTTTCCCATATTTTATTGCAAAGTTTTGCATGTGTAGTAAAAAAGCTTGTTGGTTTCACTTTGTGCGATTCGGACCTTATAGTAATTGTGACCTTTTTATTGAGTTACGATCCAAATTTTACATTATAACACAAAATTAAATGTGCCTTTTCTCAGAAACAAAAGAGTATGGCTACGAAATCTGGCATGCTTATTCCACTTAGTAGTGTCATTAGCCCCAAGCAGGGTTTAATGCTAGAGGTTGATGCCGCTACCGAAGCTATTTGTACTTATCATAGCTCAATGCGATTGATAGCTGGCTGATACAGGAAGAACTCCTTCACCGAATCCTCGTTAATTTAGAAAATCAGATCATTCGGATGTGTTTCCCGGTCTTGGCCAACACATGCATTGTTCAATGGCACCAAACTCTCGTTAATTTGGTCATATGTTGCCACAACCCTATTACATTGTATCACCCTCAGAGCTCACCAAGCACAAACCACCGCAAACGTACAATGCAGAAGAGTGAAAACCAAGGTGACAATGGTCAAAACAGACCACCGAGACAAGGCAGCACTGTCCAAATCGTTATCTTCATCAGCTAGTGACCATGGCTATGTCCGCAGATCCGGCACTGAGTGGCTTCATTTTAATTTCATGCAATGCATGCACGATATCTCAAAGCCCAAGCACAATGGAAGCTGCTGATAATTAAGACCTTGCTGCTGTGGTCGGCCAGGTGGCATAAAAAAACTCGTTTGCTACATAGCGATAAATGAACTATCAGTTGCCGGTTATTTTACTTGCAAATAAACTATTGTTACGTGCATGTGGTGGTGGTGGCAGCACAAAATAGGTGAAGTGTGCAGAGCATGTTTCGAGCTGAATAAACATGGAACTCTCGCACCACCTTGCACCGGGAATGAAGTTGTAGAATGAAAATTGCGGCTTTTACTCTGCTCTTATGCAAACTAAGTAGATCTATGTGTTCATCAAGAAAATGAAAGCATATTCATGTAACAAACACTTGTTCGTTGTTTTCTTGACACTTTCAATAATACTACATTCACTAAATTTGGCCATTTTTCCTGGTCCTGTAAAATTTTTATCAACGAGCTTTTACTGTACATTGTTCCACAAGATAAAAGTTTTCCCTGGGTCGTGCACACAGAAAGGCACCAGGTTAGCTTGTGTGTGTTCTTTTCAATAAACTTTAGATGTAGATTTGCACCTGTTCCACTGAATTCTTTTCATCTCTTGTTAAAGAGACCGTGCAACACTTTTTTTTTTTCAGAGTAATCTTCGAACAAGTTTGTTAACGGAGTTTACTGCCTTATGAACTGACCGCCAGCAAAACTCTTAGAATCTTCCCAGTACGAGCGGAATCACAAAGATTTGGGGCACGCTGTAATTGATTTCTCCCATCTCTAATAGCATGCTGGAAGCTAAGCATGGAGGGACAGCACAAGGGAAAGAAGATGTCATGCGCTCGTCATGGCCCTGAGCACTTTTTTTTTTAAGCAGACAGCTTGCTTTTCGTGCGATCGCGCGGCATCCCGTGACCGCCACGATAACTGTGCAGCACAGGATGCTCAAATCAGCCAATAACCTTGAATCCGAGTACATGGCGCGTCCTTCGGGTATAGTGCATCATTTGTAGAAAAAGGAGAAAAAGATTTCTAGCTGACCTTGAAAATTAATTGTAATCTCCAGCCCGCATGCTATACGCTACAGTGTTTTGTTCGCACATTCACAGGGGCATCGACTATGAATCGGCAGCGTTTTCTGACAATGCTAAAGAAGTGTTGCAAGGCCCCTTTTTAAGATTTCAAAGTTTGGATTAACAAATGAACGAGCTTACCCCGTAGTAGGCAGGTACCATATTCTCGACATTGGGCAGGTCACTGCGATCACTCAGATGGCTTGTGTCACTGTCATTAGGCTTAAACACTGCATGAATGTGCTTGCAGATGGTATTCCGCGACATGTGGTCCGGACACGTGCAGCTTGCCATGTGGATGCACACTCGGCAGTCGGGGCAGGCTTTTCTGCACCGCTCTCTGCATGGGGCCCATTGTGTTACAATGTACTCCAGACCGTGGCCTGCTTGGGAGCAAACGCACCATTGCTTGGAAGCAACTTTGTGAATGTCCCTTCTGGAGATGTCTAGCCCTCTTTTGTGCCTGATTCCTGTGTCCTGGTCAAACCTGTCTTTGCTTCTTCTAATTACTCTAGGGAGAAGAGCAAAAATCTTGCTCCTCATCAGCTTCAACAGCACCGAGATTAATCTGTCCATTCGCTTGTTGGTCGTCTTATGTGAGTAGCAATGCGTCAAGATCATGTGAACTGCGTCGTGTCTCATGCTTGCATCAACTCCAGCTGTCCTGCGGAAGTAAGCTGCCCAAGCATTTCTGTGGTATGCGTAATTATATTCTACTTGATGTTTGATGTCCCGGATGGCAGGCTGCGTCTCTGCTTTCAAATCGCACCAGGCCAAGAAGTTCTTGAGGTCAAGCTGGAATACTCTTTCGTAGGGGTTGTCCATGACCTTTTGGAATTCCTGCATACCACGAACAAACAATACGAATGAATGAATGAGTGAACAAACATTTATTTCCAAAATAGTATCTTGGGAGTAGGCCCAGTTCTGCTCCCGAAAAATCAAAATTACAGTTACATGAATTGTTGATAAGCTGGAAGCTCAACCACCTATAACAACACTTGTGAAAAAACCAAGTACCACTGCTTCTATGTCTTCATGTTGCTTTCGAACCTAGCCAGGCTATTGCATCCCTTTCAGAATGCTCTTCAGAATGCTTCAAAAACCTGCAATTGTTGAGCCTTCGCAACACACACCAATGGCAGTGCTGACTGGCACATTCAGGTCCGCATGCCCAAAATGCCCGATAAGTAGACAGTTATATAGTTCAGCAGAATAGTGGGATCGAAACGTGCATACGCACTATGCTAAGTGACCCGTAGCATTTACCGGATGCATCCTATTTTTTAGATTTATTGTTACCACGTTTGCGTGGTCTACAAGTGTACTTAAAACATGGCGACGATTTCGGAAGGCCGCTTTGAAGAGAACTTCGAATTGGGGTGCACAGACCCACATTTTTTGTAGCAAACGACTGTGTAAAACGTCCTCGCTTGTCTTCAGGTAGCTTCGACGACAGATTATTGCGGATAACTTTGCCCAGTGAAACACACGCCACAAATAGCGACAGAGACACAGGTAAAAAACACACACATCGCTGGACTTGCAACAGCTATCTGTGTCCCCTCCCCATGATTATTTTTGCAGTATATTTCACTATGCTTCCCTGACACGACCAAGTTCGCTCTATCGTAAACTTTGCCTAGTTTTTGAGATTGCTTCCCAATTCAAACATCCCTAGGTTCAAACGCGGATCCAGCCACTCATTTCAGGGGGGTGGTCACCTCAAGTAACAATGTAGAGGGAGGCGTGGTGATGACCTCTTCGTTTTACTAGCTGAAGAACCCCTTCATAGCATAAATACTGTTAATATGTGCTCACAGTGGTTTCGCTCAATTGTTCTCATTAGTGATAGGAGGTGGACTATAAGCACTGAAGCAGAGTAGGGGGGGGGGGGTTACTGACAGTGACATTGTGGTGGGTGAAGGGTGATCGCCCCTACAGACCCTAATCTGGATCCTCCACTCTCTAGGCCTGACTAGAAGGTTGGCGTAAGCAAGTCTGTAACATAAAAGTTTCCACATTTGGTGCATGGCTTCTATTTATTTACTTTTTTCATTACCACGAAAATTGGTAATAATGCTGTGTGCAGGAGCATTTTCAGTGTCTTCTTTATTTCATTTTCTTTTTCACCCTTCTCTATGCGATGCTACTGTCCCAGATTAATCACGTAAACGCTATTTCACTAACTAAAACATGTTGTCCACAACGAACATTTGCAGTACAACATAGGTCGGCAAAACTTGTGAAGCTCGCTCAGACTCACCCATGAAATATATTTTGCACTTGGGGCTCACTCGGACTGAGACTCACCAAAATTTTCCTGAGCTGGACTTGCACTCATGAAAATTTTCTTCGACCAGACTTTCTGGGACTCAGTCTCACCAAAATATTACTCACCCAGACTCACTCAAACTCATCAATGGCGCCATCTGAGTCTGAGTGAGTTCAAGTAAGTCGACTCATGAGTCCGTTAGCCTAGAATTGTTTTTTTTTTACTTCTCTCACACAAATATCTCACGTAATTGGGGCTCTTCTTCATACAGTATCTTTGCATACAAAATAGGAGTGGTTGCAAATCAGTAAGGGCATTTTTCTTGAAAAAAAAGATGAAAACATGAGATTTACTAACCAAGAACTTCTCTAGGAAAGTTGTTGGGGGGGTTTCCGAGTACCACCCAACATAACTTATGCCTCGGTTTAATAAACATTGAAATAGTGTATGAACGATACCGCTTTGTATTATGTTTGGGTTGATGTCAGTGTAAATGCGAATACAGATAATGGTGATAGTAATGTCGAAGATCAGTAGATAAAATTCAAGGTCAGCAAAAAAATGTGGAACTCACTCACACTCACTTAAGAAATGTATCTTGTGCTTTGGTCTCACACTCACCAAAAAATTACTTGCCCAGACTCACTCAAACTCAGAGTCTAAGTGAGTCAACCTATGAATGAGCTTGCAGACCTATGCTGCACGGTAATGCCGATTCCCTTAACCCACGCTATCATGCTAACGCTAAACTATAACCATCTAGTGAACAGGGGACAACTGCCGCTGCAGCTCAGCTCACAGAAGATGAGTTGAATAAACTTGATTTGCCCAACGTAATTCAAAAGTTGTAGGTTCGATCCCTCTGGAGGCCAACTTTTTTCACAGTTACTGCAATACGCCTAAAACAGCACAATTAACATTTATTATACTTTCTTTTGCTTTATTGTCTGCTGATTTTTAGTAACATATATACACTAATTCCTCATATATACCTAACTTACGCCCCCCCCATGGAAAGTTATCTGAAGATAATCCACATGCATTCACTACTGCTGCTGCGAAGCTAGCTTCTTCGCATAACTGGCAACCACTGCTGTGAAGGCACCTTTGTAGGTTAAAATTTGCGTTTTAGATCACAACCTTACCTCAACTTTTTTTCAAATATTTGTGCAAATTATACGTATAAAGAGGTAATTATCGCCAAAGGTATGCACAATCAAAACATGAAACAAAAAACATGATACGCAGGTGGCATCTCTCTAGCGGCAATTATATTACCCATTAAAATCCCACGCACTGTAGAAATCGACGTAGTGAGAGGCAGCCAGCAAGGAGTTGTATACATAGACTAATCTCTCTTTGAGACGAATTAGACCATTGGTGTCATAACATGTAGTTTGCAATCACATGTTCATCACGCATGCGTGCATGTCCAACGTGGTAGGTACATGCAGCAATGCTACTGAAATGTATGTTCTGGTAAATACGATGCATGGTTTGTCATTTATGTTCATAATTTTCATATACCGTATACCCAGTCAACAAACCAGCCAGAAGCGCATTATGAGTGTGGCATGTAGATCACCTTGCATTTGAGATGCATACCATGAGCTTCATATAACCGTCAGTGTGTTACGGTCATACATTTACGTCGCAAGATACCAATTTTAGATTACATCCTCTCAATTAAATGGCCACGAGTGCCTCGAGACTGCGAATGGGTGGAAGCGGGCTTCAATCTTTTTGAGCAGCTTTCGGAGCAGGAATACTACGGTTTTGGAGCAACTTTGAAGCAGTAAAAGGGGCATTTTGGAGCACCTCTGTAGCACCAAAAGATGTGTCTTGGAGCATCAAAATTTAGATTTAGAGCAAATTTCTCAGGTCACACATCACTGTTATTTTCATTCTCACTTTCTCTTTGCTGTCTCATAAACACAAAAATTTCAGTGGTTTTTTACTAAGCATTCAATGCTGATCAAGTGACCAGACTTATCCCACATTGATCGCTATATCAAGCCTTGCAACATCAAAGCTGAAAGCACAGCAACTCAACGAAAAAACATATGCGGCACTCTGGACAGCTACTTGACCTCAGATGAATGACAAAATTTTAACGTTAAAATGTTGCAATGTTCAAAATGTGATTAAAACACCACATACAACATGAACAGCAACTCAAGAATTGAAATGAACTAATATAATAGAAGTTATCTTTATACTAAACTAATTGGGCTTAATAAAAACAAATGTAAAAAACTTGTGTTCCAGTCATCGAAGTGCCAAAGTTGACATGAGAACCATGAAGAAATGTGAATGGGCTCGCCGCACCACTGCTAGGCAATTAAGTGAGTTTGTTTTTATTATGATAGAAACTATATGGACACTCGATGAGTTTTCCCCGTCGCCGCCATGTTCTGAGTAAACTACAAGTTTGTAACATTCCCCACACATCGTACGTTCTACCTGCGTGTAAAATTGCGCAAGCTAGGGTGGTGAGCACTGCTCAAACAAAGACTAAAATGAGGCGGCCGATTTGCGTCGCTGAGGGCGACGCAGATCGGCCGCTTTAGAGCAGCGCCGGTGAACTTTTATTCTAAGGACGTGGTTGCGATGAGTTGGCAGGCGCGCTATTGGAAAGCATCAGTGCACGACTCCTAAACACTCGTAAACCGTTCTACATAGTGCACTCTCAACAAGAAGAGATTTTGCGATAAGAGCATTTTTCCCTAGAGCGGCTGTACATATTCTCTTACACCAGCGTTTTGTAGTGTCGCGATATCGAATCTAAATGAGTTAGCTTTCAGCCTTTGTATTGTCACGGGGTCATAAAGTCGACGAAGGCAGAATCCCGTGTTTTCATGAGTGAAATTTATTTGGGCGAACCTGTGCACAGAAAACCAAACGTCACTCTACAAGCAATACACGCTGTAGACTGATAGCAGCAAACCAGAGCGTCTGCTGTCATTAATCTGCCAAGCAGCAAAGTGCATCGGCATTTATACATGTGCCATTGAAGATTCCAGCGTTATCGCTAGCGGCTGCATAAGCTCCACAATAAACTCTAATGTACGCATTGTGCGAGTAACC
This sequence comes from Rhipicephalus microplus, assembly GCF_043290135.1. Taxonomy (NCBI): domain Eukaryota; kingdom Metazoa; phylum Arthropoda; class Arachnida; order Ixodida; family Ixodidae; genus Rhipicephalus; species Rhipicephalus microplus. The sequence goes on from NC_134702.1 coordinate 185,982,436, forward strand.
TCATCGGAAGGTTATAAGATTATCTAAATTGTTCCCTGTCATTAAGGCGCGGCTTGCGCAAAGCAGCGTTACACGCCTAATGTTGCCATGTCAAAAATGGAAAGAAATGAGTGCGTGCGGCATTACTATTACAACATTACAAATTCTTGCTATTGCTGTCATTGCTTTGACTGTAAAACTAATTTTTTTTTCAGTTTATATAGTTTGGCTAACAGATTTGCTGTTAAAGCATAATATATAGAGTCACATATTGAGGTATGCACACAAATGCCACCTTAACAAGATTCATGCATGAACCGAAATACGACGTGACTGAACTAATTTGATATGAAATCGGCTGCATTCTTTGTGTAGGCCACGCGTGTTGCTCGGTCAATTATAAAACTACTAATTTGGCGTTGCACACGCAAATTGGCGTTTAGGCGAGATTGGTGCAAATGGCACAGCACTTCCTCCCCTGGACTGTGTCATGTAAATCATGTCGGATATCACATGCATGTCATGGTCTGCATGTTATGACATGGTCTGCTTGTCACGTCATATCATTTCTGTAACTATCAAGCTAACAAAACGGCTGCAAAAGCACCAATAACATAGAAGGTAAATCACGCCGTTTATGACACACATGTTAGGATTTCCGTGTTTGGACTGGTCATAAATTCACGTTCGCAATACAATCACGCTATGTCATATCTATAATTATGGTATACATCCTGTTCAGCAGGCAGCTGTCAGAGCATGAAGTCGAATGCGGCTAGACGGAAGGACGGGCAGACAGACAGAAAAATGTGCTCGCAGTCGCAGAGGTTCATTAAGAAATGCATTGCATTTAAAAGTGCTGTTGATCAGAGCATATTACCCTGTAGACAGAGGCCTTGAGCTTTTTGTTCTGAATATGCTGGTTGAGAGTCTGTCGCCAGGTTTTCCTCACATGCCAAGTGCACAACACTCTGTGTTCTGGACGTCCCATCACCTCAGTCCAGGCATTGTAGAAAGAGGAGCCGTCGTGCGTAATGAAAACATCCACTGATATTCTCCCTGTTTTGGATCGAACCGATTCAAAAAATGTTGCCATCCCCTTCTCGTCGGTGCGGTTGGTGATGCAGTATGCCACTGGGAAGCCGGCACCAAATTCCTCCACAGACAGTAGCGTGACGAGCTGATAGTTGAAGGCTGCAAGTTTAAGGGGAAAAGCATGTTGTAGTTAGCAACCGAAAAGGAAGCACTACAAGAAAACCCTTGTTTAGTGAATTACTGCAGTCTACTGGACAAATATACAGAGGTTGGGAACGGCAGCATCCAGAGAAGGCACACATCACTGCCGACTAGGAATGCTTGAGGTAAAAAGCACATGCAAACCTCACAAAGAGCAAGAGCGCAGGATACATATTCAGAAACACTAGTTGCTGTATTTCTCAAAGCAGCATGATTTTTCGTAAACACCCAGATATACATATATGCATAGGGCTTTCAACTTAATGACTATGATATGCCTCTCATTTTTTACCTCTATCTTACTCACAAGGAGACGTAACCTTTTTCTGAAAAGCCATGCTTAGCCAACATTCTCATTTTGCCTTGTTGAGGTTCTACCTGACAACGATCTGCTGCCTCCTGTTGCGCAGATGTCTTTCAAGTAGCTGTACCACTCCTTTATCTGAGAGGTGCTCATAATATTGTCATCATATAATGACTGCTGTTGAGGTATTACACAAGAAAACCATGACATGATTATGACGGACACTGCAGTAGAAGGCTTTGAAAATTTCAATACCCGTGGTCATTATTGTGCACTTGAATCAAAGCACACGAGCCTTTAGAATTTTCGCCTTCATTCAAAATGCAGCACGTGGCTGGGATTCGATCCTATAACCTTCAAGTCAGCAGTATAATGCTGCAACCATTAGACAACCATGGGGGCCAGCATTGTCGGCAAAAGCCTGTTGTATATACAGTGTACTCTCAGGAAATGGAAATCTGTTAAATGAAACTGCTGCTTAAATGGAACAATTTCCTCTGATATGGTTGGTTTCATACTTGAACGCTGCAACCCACTTCACCTCTCAGTAAACGGAACTCCTGTTAAATGAAACACATTTTCCCGGTCCTTTCAAGTACTGTTTAATGAGAGTTTACTGTACTTAAAGTTGTTTCCATGAAAGGTATCACCATGCTTTTCGGAAAAAAAGTTAAAATTGAACCATCTCCCGCTAAAGGGAACCATGTGTAGATGCGAAGCAACGAGCATTAACACTTACACAGGCGACATCACTGATGCTGGCGCTCATCAAGGGAAAGTCAAGTAAAGACGCCTTCCACTGAATTCCGAACTCGTGGCCCAGTGCCTACATATATGGAGTGGCCAGTGAACGGCTGTGCAGAGCGAGCAGTCGTTTTTTTTTTTTTTTTTTGCTAGCAGATGGACGCTGCCTGCGTCGGCTTTGCGGGGCGAGAGAGGGGAAGGGAAGCTACAGTTTTGCGGGTCTTTTTGGGCAGGCACGAGACGCGAGCATGTGCAGCGGGGGTGTACGGAGGGACAGCGTTACACAGGCTAGTCAAAAAGCTGTCTCGCATCTAATATATTGGCAATATCAGTTTCTATGCTGTTCTGTCATTTTACATCCTACTGGAATCAAACAAACACTCACTACATGTCCTCACTCATGGGTTTGAAGTAACAGGGTAATGTGGAAGCGAATTCGAATACTAGCTGTGGAATTTGAATAACAGTAGGGCAGGATTTATAAGAAATAAAATAAGTTACGTATTTAAATTTATTACACTTAGCACACATATAATCATATAGCAAGCTTTTAAATTACAACAATAATGAATCGAGGTGAAGGTAATATGTGCACTTAATCTTGATGGGCAGCTTTGCGGCTGTGTAGATTTCCTCAGGATATGTTGTTCTAAGGTTAAATGCGAGTTGAAAAACGCATTTTCCAAAAGTACACATTTATCATTTCTATTTGCTTCCACAAGTATGGTTACTTTACTTTCCTAAAAGAAAGAAAACTTAAGATTGTAATTAAACTCTACGTGGGTTTCAAAGAGCATAAGGTGTTTATTAAAACTAAGAAGAGCTCATTCTCTAGAGCCCTCAGGAAATTGTCACCTGGCTGCTTCCCAATGCAATTTGCATGAAGAGTTCACTAAAGCCACATGCGCAGAATAACAATGGTTGCCAAGCTCTTATGATAGAAGAATCATTAAAAAAAACAGATGTTTCCCGTATAGATAAGCTTTGACTTATACTGTTAAAATGCATTCTTCTCAAGATCCATCTTTGGGAAACTTCGTAAGTTTAGACATCATGATTTTGATAGTTCTGACAGCCAAACCGAGATGAAATTATGCCAAGATATTCCTTAACATGTTAAGGATGCAAGTATCTCCTTTAAGACTTGATATCGCCTGTTTAATTGCTACAAAGCTAAGGCAAGCAATTAGTTTTGGCTGATGATTCAAAGAATTCTCACATTACAATTTTTCTGGTCCATTAAAATGTCTCACATGCACTTTCTTGATTATTTATTTACATTATACAGTTAATGTTCAGCAATATGAGCCATCAATGGCTCCGCATCATAAAAGGCGGCATAAAAATATTGTCCAAAACAAATTATACTATACATATTATCATCGCACAAAACAAAAACTGTGCAACTTACTATAAAACTAATTATATATTTGAAATCACTACAAAAGCCTAAATATACACTAAACATTTCATTTCCCTAGGCTATAGAAGCCAAACAGCTTTTTTATTTCCAGTCGCACCTGCCCTTGAGAAATAGCACCCCATGTCGCTGTGAAACTACCTTCACAGCCACCATGTGATATGTGTCTATTAGTTCATTCTGAATGCTTCGACACTTCAAGTAATTTGTGTTCATGTCGGAGTGCACACAAATGCATAATATTCATGTGAACATTCGGAGCGCTTGAATATTGGCCTATGCCTACAGTTTCGCTTTAGGCTATCAACCATTACAACACTGTCCCGTGTGTGGATTACATCTGCAATACCGTTCACTACTGGCTCCCGTTTCAGCTTTGAGAAAAACTTCATCAATATTTACAGGGCTGGTCAAAAGTTCCCTGGCCACTATCCCATGTATTTCTGTTACAGCGTGGCCTGGGAACTTTCGACCACCCCAGTAGCTGCCAGAAAGCCTGACATGATGGCACGCATCAAACACCAAGTACAAATTTGCACCTCCTGATATGTGCCATCACCACCGACATACAAATAAATACAGATGAACCCCTTTGTAAGAGACGTGCATTGAGGCGAATTTCTTGTCTTTTATATGAGATACCTCATGCATGCATTTTCTTATCAACCTCTATTTCAGTGTAGGCAGACTGGTGTATCTTGTACCCATTTGTCTGCTGCATCAGTGTCTCTTATGAAAGGGTTTGACTGTACAGTGCTATAGCAAATGCAGCCTAAAATGTTAACCTCAAAGCTTTTCTTTTCTTTTTCGCCAAGAGATTCTGGCACTTTCGCTCAACCATCCGATAGTGCATGGTGGTGACACCACGGGGCGTTTAAAAAGCTACATTATGGTGCAGGGTACACAGCGACTGACATACTGACAGGATAGACAGTATATGCTTTCCACAATACATGTGTATGCACCTGTATCTGCTACGAAGCAAGAACTGACGCAGTTTTACTGAAATGCAGTACGGCCACATGGAGCAGATTGTCTCCCGGTTAGTTGCATGCAGTGCATCGCCTACTCTGCCTACGTTGTCACTCCTGAACCGCACATGCTTTTTTCATAGGAGTGTTCTTCATACCAACTCTGCTCTGGAGCATGCGCAGATACGCAAGATGCAGTGAGTAACTTGTTGGGATAACACGGCAACGATGAGCTTTCTGCATGCGATGCACAATCCACATTCAACGCTATGTGCACAAAACATTATAACTGGGTTATATATGTAAAAGAGAACAAAAAACAACAAAGAAAATGTATACATTAAAATTTGGTAATGAAATGGTCAGAAGTGGTTAGTATAATTAGTGCAAAAGCGACAAAACTGCAAAGGCATCCTGCCAGCGTACGGAAATACGTTTGGGCTGCCAAGACTCATATGTCATCATTACGACAGCGATTTTTCACCCTCTTCTGCTCCATCTTCATTGCAATTAACTCCACTTCGTTTGCGTTGCCAAATAGAGTAATTAAAATCCTTGCTAAGCATCGTTTCCTCCACACTTAAACTGTAAAATAACAAGCAATACATAAACTTTGCCCAACAGACAACGATGAGAAGCTATCACAACCTAAGTTTGAGGCTTTACTATGCTCGAACTCATATTTTTAACTTCAGTTTTTTCCCCTGTTCCATCGAAGACTGCAATTAATTATCAGGTTCTGCTCTTTGATGCCCATTGCAGAGTTTTGTAGCTGAAATCCATAAAAACATGTGTGGGGAATATGCTCACTCATCTGTTTGCAAATAGTATTTGTTTGTCCCTTTTTTTTGTGTGTTCTGATATTTTTGCCTTAATGTTCGCACGATGTTATGCTACACATTTGCGATATTCTCATTGGTTTCAGCTATATTTTTGTGTGTCCTTGTATACACACTCCTGCCATAGTGTAATTAGCCCTGCAGAATGTGTAAATAAATAAATAATAGAATAGATAATAAATAATAATAAATGTGACCAATCGCAGTTCTCGAAAAGACAGAAAACTCATTGTAACACACTGTGGCAATGACAAGTTCAGCAGTGCAGTAAAATTTTGTGGCACGAAAGTTATCACAGCACGCAGGGTATGCACTAGCCGGTAGGCATAGGATGAACCACTGTGGCTCAGAGGCCAACTCCGGCGATTTTTCTTTACCATGTCAAAATAATGGTGCTATGTTCCCGAGACGCCCCTGTCATAAGCTTAATAACAGAAATACTCGGCCAATCGAACGATAATTTTAAAAAAGCAGAAAAGTGCAACACTGACACGGAAACCCAAGAGAGCAGTACTGTTTTCGCGTGACATAGAAGTTTGCAAAACCAGTAATCTTGACAAAAAAGCATTTTAAATGTAGAAATGAAAGCATATATATGCGACAAAGATAGGCTTTTTATAATTACTCCTTCCATCATGAGAGCTCTGTAATCACGGTTATAATGAGCATATGGCTTTGGTGACCTCCTCATGTGGAATGATGTGGCAAGCAGCTAAACGAGAACTTTTCTGGGGGACTCTAGACAATAAGCTCTTCTTAGTATTTCGAACGCCATCTTTAAAAGCGACTCTAACCTACGATACTTCGAGCTTAATTACAACCTCGACTTTTTTTCCACGTAAAAAATAGAGAAACCAAACTTGTGAAAGCAAGTAAAAACATCAAAATATGTCATATTGAAAGAAATTAGGTTTCTTTTTCTTTCAAGCAGCACTTCCCCTTCAGAAACTGTGTTGCCCGTTATGAAGAGAGTGAATCTGAAATGCTTGCCCGTCGTTCCACAGATGCTGTCCACGCAGACACAGTTGATGCCGAACTTTCTGAACAGCTGCAGCTGGGGCGCCGTCATGATGACCAGCATGAAGTCCCTCTCCTTGAGAAGCGCCTTAGGCAGCCTGTCGAGGACGTCAGGCCTGTCCGGCTGGCCTCGATTTTTGAAGAAAAGAACGGGGTTGTCCCTCCTCAAGTGCATACTCTCAACCCAAAGTTGGACGCTGACGTGATCATCGACGTTGGGGTGCTGGTGTTCATCAATCGTGCTTTGGCACTGCATGGCCACCTCCACGTTCATTTCTACATCGTCCGGGACAGCCTCCCATGACATGGCCTCCTGCTGCATAGCTTGAACAATGGGGGAAGAAAAAGAAGTGCTTATTATGTTTACTTGATTTTCACGCTGAGTTCTGAGTTTCTATTGTGTTCGGAAAGAAAAAAAGATAAAATATAAATGACAAAATGGTCTGCATTACTGCACTTATAGACAACTTGATTTTTGGTTATTTCAATGTTTGATTAATTGTAATCCGAGGGTCGACGGGAACCAAAAATATGAAAAAGACAAGGCTCGCATTACATTCGAGTAAATACGATACTTATCACCGAAACAAAGAACAATTTTGAATCCCTAATGTCATTAAAGGTGCTACGAGATGTAACTAATTATGTTTCAGTCTTGAAACTCCTCACCAGCAGCACAAACATTTGGGTGAGTTGGTATGGAGTCATCAAGATTTTGTTTACCAAATTTTATGAAACTGCACATATCTCTTTAGTTTTCGTTGCCAATTCCAAATAGATACAATTGTCACCAAGATATATCAATTAGTTTGGAAGTTAGTCTATATTATTCAGCATTGTTTCTCGTTTTCTCGGAACAATGGAGCAAAAACTATGCATTGAAACAGCTAGATACTAGAAAAGATGAGCTGCATAAGGTTTAAAATATTTTTAAATGACAGCTATTAACAATTGTATAGCATATCGAAGATTCCTGTACAATATCTTCCTAATTAGCTATTTTTTAGATTAACATTATTATAATAAATCTACATATTGTGACAGCAATTATATGAACGCTGTCAAGTTCAAATTGACGACATTGCTAATACATTGTATCTTTTATGTACAAGTAAAAGTGCACCAGCGCTAGGTAGAAATGCAGTGGAAGCTGAGATGAAATTACTGCCGTCTTCGTTGCACGAAGCGCAAATGCAATGACATCGCTCTGCGTGCGAGGCCTGTCGTCACTCGCTTCTCAAGCAGAGAGCAAACGCCCAACATTGTTTTGTCGGACGAAGGGCCATATCGGGCGCCGGTGGGAGAGGGATGGCCATGAGCGCTGAAGCACACGCTATCTCAACGGGCATTGTTAGACGGCTCCTGTATACCCTTTTATGTGCTTTGCTCACCACCAGCAGTGACACAAGATTCTGAAAGCAAGATTTCTTGTGGGATATATTTGTGTGAACACACACGAACAATCTACAAATAACAGCAAATATAGCTTACAACATATTTAAGGGAGCAGTGACACCAAATTCAAAATCGAGATATGGTGTTCATTCGATTGCTTGGTATGCATGAGCTTTTTTTAGTGAAGTATGAACGGCATCCCTTACGTGGAAGTTATTCTATTTCAAGCGCAAACAGCATTTAAAGGCTCAATGATGTTACCGGCCATGAGATATCGACAGTATTTTGCAAGTTCAGCGAGCTCCTAGGCCACGCCTCGGGCATTGAATGAGGATGAGCATGCAGCAATAATATCAACAATATAGTGTTCTCACTGCGGTGTCTAGATGTCGTACCATCTGGCAGCGATCCCTGGCTGCCCGGCGACGGCTTCACTCGCTTTGCTTTGCTTCGTTCGTGCAGCGCATTCGGTGTGTTCATTCTGCATTTTCGTCCTATCGCTTCGGGTGATTGTCATGAAGGTATGAGCACGAATTTGAAGCTACAGTCATCGCGAACAAGGAGCACACACACAACGTTCATGTCTTGCCTGCCATCGTGGTCCGAGCGTGTGTCTCCAGCTGCGTCATCGCTGCTCTGCACATCGTCGGTTTCAGAATTGCTGCTCCAAAGAGAATCAAGCCAAAGTGATTCGCCACATCGCAAATTGCGGAGATTCCCTGTTTCTCAGTATTTTCATCATTGCTAGTGGACGCTGATGACGGCAGCGATGACAACGCGGGTGGCAAAGGCATGCTTATACACGTGTGCGCTAAACAGACGAAACATCAATGGGAATTCGCGTCACCATTTCGTGTGGCCCTGTGATCAGATGGGGTGGGAACGCGGGAAGTGACCACTCGGCAGCGCAGAAAATTGATGGGCTTTACTCTTGTTTTGAATCGGGTTGGATACTGGTCATACTAATTGATATTTGATCTAATGATTCATCTTTCTGTTGGATTATTAGTACCAAATTGTTACCAGGGGATCGATACCTACACACTGACACAAAAAGCTCGACAAAAAACTCGAAACCAGCGGCGCATGCCGCAGCCCAAGAGCACATACATCGGGCTTCTCCGCAGCGGTACTCGGCCTCCGGAAACGAAGAGGAGTCAATACCCAGAAAATACTCCGACATACTTGCACACTACCGGAAGCAATGACGCCAATATTCACCTGCTAATAAAAGGCTGAGTAAAGAACAAGTGGTGACATGGAGAAGCCTACAGGCGGCACCTATGGACTAGGTACACTAATACATGCAATTCACCCCGGCAACTACAGCAGGAACTGTGGCTACTGCCCGGACTCTGCAAACAGCCTGTACCACATGGTATAGGGTTGTGGAAACAACCCGAGTGTCCTGCCCACTGGCGAACACAGCGTACAAGAAAATCGGGAAGACCAGTGAAAGGTGTAGCTGGCCTCGGTAAGCGCTGACGACCAGCTCCGGCTAGTAAGAAGAGCTCGGGCGTCAGTGGCTAGCCATGGCAGCCTAGAAGGAGGAAGTCACCCACCTCTGGGCAAAGAGAATGCACGCCTGGTCGAAAATAAAGTTTATTTCTCTCTTTCTTTTTCTCATAGTCAGGATAAGAAGGAATTGCAAGTATTGACGTGAACACCAGTTTACTTTCTTTATGATTACAGTTGCTTCGGCTCAATCAATGTTGTGTTTAGACGTAGCAATGTCTTCTCTTCCTGACATCATTCGCGTGGTCTTTCAGTCATCTTCCAAAATTTCCACTCTCCTCAATATTAACAAGGTCACAGTCCGTGCATGCAATACGAGTTTCGGTTGGCTGCTATAATTCTTGCAAATGCTCTCTCCTAGCTGGCTTTCTACGCCAAAACAGGGGGCACCTCCTTTATGTACTTTCACAGGAGTGCAATAGCTGACATCCTCGCAACTACATGGGATTGGTTAGTGTAATTTCAGTGGGCCTATGTATAGATACGAAGTATAGACCTCTTGCCAGAGAGGCAGTAATTTTGGAACATTCCAGCAAACAAGTCCGTGGAAACATCAAGCGCTGAACCAGTGTTTTCTGGAAGCCACACAGCGAAATTGATCAACAGATTTTCTATAATTCTGTAGCTTCATTTCAATGCGAATTTTGGTTGTTCTATTGTTTAGTTTTGTTTTAACACTTAAGTGTTTCATGCTGGTGTCCACGACGGCTCTGTTGGTGTATTTTTGTCATAGATATGACATTGTAAAATATATACTAACAGACTGCAAAGAAAAAAATGAGAATGCAAGAATTGGTCGCGCAATGTCGTACCAGCAATCCCTCGCTTTGCAGCATGCCGCGCTATCCACTACGCCACGAAGCGTGCTTTGTTTGGAGTGCTAGAGGCAAGTCATTTATATATACCATAGACAGTGCGGCGGTCCTCCAAGCTTTGAGACTTTAGCCCACTTTCGTTATCAATAGCGAGATTGTGCAAAGGCCTCCACAGAGCATGGTCCGCCTCCACAGAGCGTGGTCTGTCCTATGCGCGCGCTTACCAGACTGGTTATTTGGGAGAGCACGAAGTTTAGTTCGTTCGGTGGCGTGACTGCGTTTATGCGAGGAGTGAGCCGTTAAAACACGATGATGGAAGAATTGTGAGCTATTCGCACTCATCCTGCGTATACTTGTGCACTCGTTTCATGCGCCTGTCTTTCTGTTTGAACAATGCGCTTTAGATGTCGTGCTGTGACAGTTGTTAGTCCCCGATCGTCCTGCGTATGCTGACTTCGTGCTTCTTGCTTGAGGCGTGCACTGCAAGTTTCGAGCTGTTTGCCGTTTTCACTCTGACTTTGCAATTTGTTCCTATTGCTGAAACAATGCACAATAAACGCTCAACTACCTCTGTGAAGGCACATTTTACTTTCGTGTTATACCAATTCCTATATAGGGGGATCAGCCATGCTTTTTTTTTTCTTTTTTTTTTTTCAAGTTTGCACGAGAACACGCACTGTGCATCAGCATTAGAAACTGACACAAGAATAGATAGTGGGCAGTGTGCTAGCCATTCAATTGCCAATGCGTCTTTGCCCACCTGTTTTCGATGATGCGCCGTGTGTAGCTAGGAGGTGCCTCAATGCACATGAGCCTTCTGCTGGGGCTAGGACATGTGCACACTCATGTTGACCCGCCGGAAAAAGTTCCAGACAGATGGTAGTATTTAGGCTGGCTTGTTCTTTTATTTGCAAATAATAAAAACTTGGCTACTAAATGTGCCACAACAGAAGCTCAATGTAGACAAAAAAATAGCCATGATGCCAACCTGAAATTTTCGTTGCCAGGTTGGGTCCTAAAGTAGCCACAAACGGCAACCCTGCCTGCAGTCGCAATCGCTGTTTTTAGGGCCAGAGCTCCTTAAGGTGGAGGCTGGTCCATTTTTTCGTTGTGCACCGTAGCCATCACTGAGAATGACGATAATGATGCTGAAAAACAAGTACGTTCCAGACCACACATTCTCTTTCTCCCATCACGACATAGCACATGCAAGGTGCCCTTTATATGCCATGATGACGATGCTGATGATCATGGACTGGTTTGCGCAGTATATGATATCCCGATACGCTCTATGATGCATTTCGTATGACCGAAATCGACCAACAATCACCATGGAGGGGAATATGCACAGATCACGCCTTTGCCAACTTCAGGCGTGATGCGACACCATAGAGCAGTAATATTGATAGCAAAACGCCCTTCACACCCCTCACACAACACACCTCAACACAACATACCAGTTTATATGACTAATAAACCTTGTATATAGCTCTACACTGCTTGGCACTCATTTACATGTGTGAGTGGTTAATGTCACAGGTGATTTATGGTAACAATGAATGATCCCAATGCTTCGTCCACTCATTTTGTGGATATTCCACAATGTTTCTGCCCAAAAATGCTATTTGTGTTCAGTTTTGAGAACTCTCACTTCCTATTTTGAATTAAGCAAGAAATTAGATTGTGATATCACACCTGAAACGCATAAACATTTTTATAGTGCTTCAGCTTCTCATGAAAGGGCCAGTAAACAACTTCGTGGTTCAAAATTTTTATTGGAGAAATAACTGCCTATTTGTACAATGGGAACATGCTGCCATTGAACTTTGCGAATAAGTGCTATAGCTTAGGAAGTTATATCGCATAGAATGACCTGCCTTGACTGGTTTCGGTTTCTCGCTTGTCTTTACTCCACCCTTCCCAAAGCGGAGATGGGTGAATGTAGCCATTTTTTGTGACTACATCTACTTAATAACTGTACTAACATTGTGTCAGCAATTATGTCATCAGCTCGCAGCCGACGATCAAGCAAGGCTTCCCCCATATGCACAAGTGTTAAAGCAGCGAAAGGAGGAAGCACAGTAGGAGGAGTACGAGGCACTGGTGAGGAATGCAGCTTTCCACTAGTGGTCAAGTAGCAAGACGCCTCTTTATCTTGGAGGATTTTGTATTGGCAATAACACTTGTCTAGGTAGTCCCTCACTAGGGTCTACCGAGGGGCTACCGAGTCCTTCGCTAGGGACTAGGTAGTCCCTAGGTAGGTCGACGCAGGCCACGTCTGCTAGTAAAAAACCGAATGCTCACGTTGCACAAGCCACCCCGTATATGTAGGCACTGGATCGCGCGTTTGGCATCTAGTCAAGGGCGTCTTTACTCGGCTTTCGCTTGATGAGTGCCAGCGTAAACATCGCTGGCAGTATAAGCGTTGCGCCTGCTGCTTCGCATCTACACATGGTTCCTTTTAGCGGTAGATGGTCCAAGTCTTTTTATCCCAATTCGATTCCAACCTCAAGGAGTCAAACGAGAATCACTGGTGTATACCTTGCCATTCTCTCCAAGCGGATGTAAAGTTCATTTTTGTAGAACTGCCGTGGCTTAAAAATCACTAAAGCAACCACACGCACATAAAAAAATATGTCACATACCTTGGCGGCTACAATCGTATCAGCATCACATGACTTCCCCGCAGTAGTACAGTAGCAATACGGTGAAGAATACACGGTGTATCCCTGTGCAAAGACGTGAGATTTCGCGCAAACGCAAACAACGTGGGCTTCCACGGCCCGTGTCATGGTGCTGCTGTTACTGGCACCTGAAGGCTCTAGAGACGCGCCCCCTGCATTAGTACCTCATCAAAAACGCTTTACGGCAGCCGGCACGCCAGCTACCATTCCCAGTTGTTGACAATAGGAATTTCCAGGTCGGAATTTTCGCAGTTCAGCAGTGACAAAACACTTCAGTAATTATGGTGCAAGGTTATAATCACGGAAGTGTTTTATTACTGTTAACTTGCAAGTTCCAACCAGCAAATTCCGATTATCAATAACTGAGAAAGCGTGAGCTACACGCGAGAGTTAAATAGCGATTCCTTCGCTGACATAGCAGGCGAATGAAAGATATAAAGCTTTGCTTTGTCCACGCACTAAAGCGCAAAGCTGTCAGTGACAGTCGCACAATTTTTGTTCGTTATCAAATAAAACCAGCGATAACGCGAGACAAGGAAGAGCGCATGGCACTGCGCGTGCGTGTGATTAAAGTAGACATGCGAATGGATATGCGGAGAGGACGCAAGAACTTACCTGCTAATGTGCGAAATTGATACTGGCGCCTGGCGATACACCGGCCTGAAATTAAAACTTTGCAAAATATTGAGCGCCCCCTATCTTAAGCTTGAGCAACGCATTTTCAAGAAAGATGTGCTCGTAGCAGGGCCTCCTGTATAAAAATCTGTGCCGGGCACACTGCCAACGGGGAGCCGTTGAACGCCACTTTTCTCCGCTCTAGCTAGGGGCGCTGGGTAAACAGGGTGCCGCTGTTGCCATTTTGTCCGGGTGTTGCGTGCAGCCCGTTCAGTGGTGCGCAACTTAGTTTTGTGGGACAGTTTTCGGCAAGTACATGCGTAGAATGCTTTACGATGGCCTACTGCTGTGTTCCGCTGTGCAAATCGGATGAGAAAAAAAACGGCAGGGCTTTCCTTTCATGAACTACCCGCTGACGCAGACGCTCGAGCGTGCTGGCTTGCCGCAATACGGCGAGACAAGTGATCGCCGAACACCACCTCATGCTACACCAAAGTATGCAGTCACCACTTCAAAGAAGATGACTTCATCGAAGGCGCCTAAATAAAGGGGCTGTGCCGTCAGTTTTTGAAGAATACCCGCCCCATCTCCAGCCGAAATCAACTCCCGCGAGAAATACAGGAAGCATCGACAAACGAGTGAGTGCTACAATGGCGCGCAGCGACTCCGCGAGCGTCAACGTTGCTTCAGCACTGGCGGATATGTCGGATTGTTCCGCGATGGACATATCGTTGGAGGCTAACTTGCGTGATCAAGGCGTCCAGGTAGACAACAGGTTAACTTCAAGTGTGTTTGTTGCTGAGAAAGCGAAGTGGAGAAGAAAAGAAAAGGAGTTGAGGAGCCAGCTGCTTCGACTGCAACAGACCGTCGGCAAGTACAAAATGGAATCGAAAAAGCTGCACGAGGACGTCCTGGTTGCGGATGTGTCTTTCACCAAGGAAAAGGCGAAAGAAAAGGAACCTGCAGCTTTATTCTTGATTGATCAGATTGAGAACTTCAAGAAGAAGAGGCCAAGCTGGTCTGAGGAGACAACCCGACGTTGTGTAGTTTTAAGGCATTTGTCGACAAGGGCGTACGAACACATCCGCGGTGAAATGCTTTTGAAGCTTCCTTGCAGAAAGACTCTGAGAAACTACTTGGAAACCACCAGTGGAGAAATGGGCTTCAGCAAACTCGCCGAAGCCCGCCTCAGAGTAGAAGCCGAAAGCTTGACTGTACCACAGTCAAGGGTGTGTTCACTCATAGTCGACGAAATGAAGATCAGGGAAAAGCTGCAGTACAACAAACAGCAGGACTGCTTTGTGGGGCACGCCGATGTCTCTTTGAAACAGCATGGTGGGGACCTCACCTTAGCAAACTCTTTTCTCTGCTTCCTAATTACAGGACTCTCGACGTCGTATCGTATTCCAGTGGCCTACTATTTTACCAAGGGTTTAACAGGCCCACAGCTTCACAAGTTGTTGATTTTTGTGCTTGAAAAAGTAGAAGCCTGTGGTTTCAGGGTAGTTCGCTTAGTGAGTGATAACCACAGAGTGAACGTCAATGCCATGACACTTTTGGACGATGGTCTTCTTACGTACCGGATAGAACACCCCTGTGACCGCGACAGGCTCCTCTTTTTAGGTTTTGATGCATGCCACGTTTTAAAAAAACGTGCGCTCGCAGTTTCTGGCCCACGACATTGGTCCGAAAGGAGAGGTCTCATTCTGCTACATCAAGAACCTCTACGACCCACAGAAGGACTTGGTTGTAAAGCATGTCCGCTACCTCAGCCGAAAACATGTCTATCCGAATAACATAGAAAAAATGAATCTCGCAAGGGCAATTCAGGTCTTCTCGCCTGATGTAACTGCAGCCCTGGAGCATCTCAGAGAGCAAGCTGGGCATACATCGAGTGTATCATTCGCAGCTGCAGGCCAGACCATCATTTTTATGCAAAACATCTATCGATGGTTCGTGCTGCATGATACAAGCAATACGACCCAGCATATCCACAAAAAGTGGCCGGGCACTCGGCAGTTTGACGATGCTGAAGATGCAAGACTGGAGTGGCTCGAGGTCACGCTACCCATGTACTTGGATAAACTGGAAAAAAGCTGTCGAAGTCAAAAGGGATTTTTGACGAAAGAAACGTATGAAGCATTCCTCCTGACCACATATTCCACAGTTGCCTGTATCAAGTACCTGCTCACAGAGAAGAAGTTCTTGTTTGTGCTCACGCGTAAGTTTAATAGTGACCCCATCGAGTCGCTGTTTGGAACACTGTGGATGTCCTCTGGCTGCAATGACATGCTGAATGTTCGTTCTGTTTTGCAAGGGCTGGAGAAGGTTTTGAAAACTGGACTTGCCGCATCCAACATGGCATCAAACGTTGCACACAGAGAATGTACCCAAATGTCAACAGGCACACTGCTCACTCAAGCTTCTCCTTCGCTAACACAGCAGCTGCCTCAGCAACAGAGAGCTGCATGTGTTTTGCAACGGCTCAATGCAACAGTCTTGCCTCAGCACTTGCCGTCACTTGAGATTTCTGCAACTGTTTATGTTGGGGGCTATATTGCCCGCGTCATAAACGAACACATGTGTTGTGGAAGTTGCACTGCAGTCTGCACAAAAACAGCGAGCAATCAACCTATCTTGCAGTTCACCCGCAGCCAAGACCGAGGTGGGCTACTTTACCCGTCAGACCAGTTGCTGTTTGCCGTTGGCGTGCTAAGGGCATTTGCGGATCGTGCTCTGAAGGACAATCCGACTCTAAAAAATCCATTGTCTATCCTGGTTAAGTATGCTGTGCCAGCACTGTGTGCTTCAAACCTGCTCAAGTGCAAGGAGATAGATGACACTCACAGAACTGGGCTCATGGAGCTGATATCTGTTCGGTTTTTGCGGCCCCTGCTGGTGAACTGTGCATTCACTGTCAGTGACAAGCATGATGCTTTCAAGTACTTCGCGAAAAAGCCCCTGTCAAGAAAATATGCAAAACTGTGAGGATACCGAAAATAGAGGTACTTACAAATAAATGTTCCTTCTTTCTTCAAAATGTATTCGTATCGCATCAATTGGGTTCATTTTGCAGAATATAGAACTGCTACGCATGGCAAGTCAACGTTGGAAACTCATGTACATCATGTCCAAGCATGTAGGTGCGTGCGTACACGGCATGTTTTAGATGCGGAAGCATCTTATACTCGCGCCTTGTAGTGCGCCGCCCGCGCCGTCCGCACCGCTTCTCGAACATTCGACAGCTGACGCGCGCGCATGCGCCGTCACGCCGTCGCCCACCATCTGTGCCGCGCGCGCTTCTCCTTCGAGAACATTCGACAGCTGACAGCGCATGCGCCGTCGCCATCTGTGCCGCGCGCGCGCTTCTCCTTCGAGAACATTCGACAGCTGACAGCGCATGCGCCGTCGCGCTGTATATATACTCAAGGTCGGCGCTCGCTCGCTCAGTTGCCGCTCGTCGGTTGGTTTGTACGGCGCGTCGACGTCCAAGGTCGCGGTGAAATGAATTCCAACGAATCCACAAACACAATGATCGACGTCCCTTCGACCACCGCCGCCCTTTCGCATACGTGTGTACGTGTTCACTCATTTAACACCCCCTCCTACAACCACGTTAACCAATTTAGCCATCGACCCAAGTAAGTCGCAATTTAACACCCCATTTCACAACCACGTTAATCAATTTAGCCATCGACCCAAATAAGTCGCACTTTAACACCCCGTTAACCAATTATATGCTCCGCATCCTCCTCAGTGTTCCCCCGAGGGAAGCTACGGGCAATTTTTTGGTATTCATTTAGCGTGGCGTTCTTCGCTTGCGGCTAGTGCGTGAAAGCTGGCAACCAGATCTCTGAAACACTCGGTAACATAATTCAGTGATTACAGCCGCGATATATTGAGATTTCAGAGCAGAACATTAAGGATTTAATCTGTTTGCTTTTCAGCGCGGAGCCAGAAACACGGCGGCTGCGGCACGTAGCGAACTCCGGCTGGATGGATGGATGCTATGAGCGTCCCCTTTATAACGGGGTGGTGACAAGTATGCCACCAGGCTCGACAAAAAAAAAAAAACCTTTTTTTCTTTTTTGATGTTGGCCTAATGCCTCTACTTCGATAAATTCTATCTTAATGGAAAAAAAAGGTAAATTTTCAGCTTAAGTTCTCTGCCATTTACGGCACACTGTCCA
Organism: Rhipicephalus microplus; assembly: GCF_043290135.1. Lineage (NCBI taxonomy): Eukaryota > Metazoa > Arthropoda > Arachnida > Ixodida > Ixodidae > Rhipicephalus > Rhipicephalus microplus. The sequence goes on from NC_134702.1 coordinate 186,000,160, forward strand.
TATTTTATTTTTCCAATATTTATTTTTGTCCTTTCTCTCTAATTTTCTGCCACCAATACTCTAACCGTCTCTTACTTATTTCAATCGCGGGTGTGTTCAGCTTTCCATTGTTGTCCCTAAAACCCAAGGCTTCCTGTAGGCTCGTGCCCAAACGTACACCTGGGTGGATATCTCCACACTCAATCAGAACATGCTCCGCCGTTTCCTTATCTTTCCCGCAGCATGTGCATTGTTCTTCTTCTTTACCGAATCTTGCTTTATAACTACGCGTTCTAAGGCAACCCGATCTCGCTTCAAACAGTAAAGCGCTTCCCCTTGAATTATCGTAAAATGCCTCCCTCCTTATTTCATTTTTGCCCTTTCGGTAGTTACTCAAAGCCGGTTTTTTCTCCATAGCTGCCATCCAGTAAATCCTCTCCGCCTCCCTGACTTTTCCCTTAACGCTCTTTGTTGACATATGGCTTACAATACCAGCCGTATATTTACTAGTGAGTCTTCTAGTTCTTTTTCTCCACTGTGTGTCCACGCTCTTCCTATACAAATAACGGAACACCTTCTCTGCCCATCTACTCTCCTTCATATTTCTTAGCCTTTCTTCGAACCTTATTTTGCTCTGCGCTTCCCTCGCCTCAAAACCTGCCCACCCCATATCGCCCTTTACAGCCTCGTTTGTCGTCTTCCCGTGAGCACCCAATGCGAGGCGTCCCACAGTACTTTGATTTACATCCATTCCCGATTGCACCTCTGCCCTCATGCACACCACTGAGTTCCCAAAAGTAAGCCCTGGAACCATTACACCCTTCCACAGACCGGCACCCTGTTTAGGCGGCGCCACCTGGTGTCGAGGCTCCGCACTCGCGCCAACGGAGTAGTCTCATTGTTCTCTTCCGCTTTTACCGGGCACTGAAAGTTTATAAAGGAGGCACTGCTCGTAGTTTAATGCTTTCTCCGCAAGAAGCGCTCACTCACAGTCATAGAGTTCCTCAAAAACGTACCTAGTTGGAAATCTGGCGCTAGTGAGCTGTTGGATGTAACGTCCCTAGAGGAAACAAGTTAAAACTTGTTTTATATAGGAACTTTACAAGTGACCAAACAATTCAAAACTTGTTTCATCTAGGGACCTTAGCTGGATGCAAGGGAATGATGAGGGTGCTATTCTGGCATGGAGGAAAAAAAAAAGGACGAAGCATTACGTCACATGAGTGAAGTCAAGCGAAGTCCACCGTGTCGGCCCAACATGTAATCAGAACCAACGTTTATAAATATATATTTCAGTTTAGAAACTCGCCGCCGCGGCCATTGAACGCAGCCGGCCCGCTGCGGCTCCTGACACCGCGGCGCTGCAGTCGAGAATTGCGCTATCGTTGCGAGCGTCGTCTGCTAGCTCCAACGTTGCGCTTGAGCAGCGGGCTTAGCAAGCCGTCTGATTTTATTACGCCCGTTGCAGCTTTTAAATCTTAAGCGCTCCACTCTGGTGTGTGATGTTCTTAATGCTTGTCGCAACGCACCGCTGTATGTTTTTCTACGCATTCGGAACATTCGAGGCCACAAGCTTATGCTTTAACTGCGCCCTGCATACCCGGCCCTCGTTTGGGTTGACTGAAAAAGCGCGCTTGGCCTTGATAGGAAGGGAAATGTTTTCGTTGCCAATCAGATGTCCTAACCCGAATCCATTCGTGTTTTGATTGATTGCAAGGTTTAACGCGCCGACGCAACGCCGGCGTTTAGACGCGCCGTAGTGGAGGGCGCCGGATTAATTTTGACCACCTGGGGATCTTTAACGTGCGCCGAAATCTCGCACACACAGGCGTTTTTGCTTTTCACCTCCATCAGAAAAGCGGCCGGGAATCGAACCCGCGTCCACATGCTCAGCAGTGCAACGCCTAGCCACTGCGGCGGGACTCGTGTTTCCCCGTCCTCACTAGTATTTTCATGCTTTGCATATATTTCTCGCTGGTATTTTTACTGCCAGTTTCCCACATTAGACAAAAAAATCACGCATGCATGCAACAAAGGTGAAGAACACGAGACAATCAAGTGATGAAATTCAAAATGCAATCTTCTTTATTTACACATTTCAGGAAACAACTGTGCAATTTCAAACAAGTTTTGCCTGCTTTCTCTCTCAATGTGTGCCAACACACATGGCACACATTCCTTTGTCAGCATTTGTCAAAACTGTACAGTCTTTGTGGTGCACAGCTTCACTTCCTTCTGCAGATTTTCCGGAACCGCTGACCTCACTGCGGGTGCACCCAAGGCAGAATTTCATACTGTGCACAATTTGCACTATCGCTTCAACGTTTTTCTGGGAGCGTACCCGCACGTCAACAAGCGACTCTTGCAGCAGTTTTCCGTTCGCTGACATAACGCAAGATTTTCTCGTATCACAACGCTCTTCATAATAAAGAAAACACCTGCGCTCATCCCTGTCTCGTAGAAAACTGCTTGCCGGCTGTTTTCTGGCTCATCTTCCACAATTGAAAACTGCCAATTCCGAGGTAGCCGCAGTGAGGCACTGTTCTCGATAATGTACGCGAGATCAGTGCTCTCGCAATCACTCGGAAGCTCATTTGGCTCTTCGGGAGGTGGGTGGCAAGACAGAGTCTCTGCACGCCGGCAAGCACTTGCTCTCTTTTTCGGCGACCACCGCCTCTTCGGTGCAGAAGACAGATAGCAGGGTAAGTTCGGGAATTGCGTCGGAACGACACCACTTTTCAGAGCCCATGCACCCCGCTCAACCTCCACCACTTCACCATTGATGATATGCTTATATATGTTTTCGTGATGTCTGCCGGCTGAAAGTGAACGTCGCACACCTTGCATGTTTTGCTGAGCAACTTATCAGCGCGGGGAATAGCCCTTCGCCACCTGTCAAGAAGCTCGGGGTCCGACGGTGGGGCAAAAAAGTGCCGCTTGTCGGGGTTACTCCTATATCCGCTTGTGCAGCCAGGCACAAAACACGTCGGCATGTTGGCTGAATGTTATGGCATTTCACATGTGAAGCCTGGGACACGGCGAGGAATCGGACAGAACTTCGTGGGGGAGAGCGGCTGGCCTTGAACGCCGGCGACTTTGTTGACTGTTCGTAACAGCGAGCAAATCTATCATCGGCAGTTGCTTACTCACAGCACAAACACAGTTCACAACCTCAAAACGAGAAGAAAACAACGAGCAAATCTATCGGCAGTCACTCACTAACAGCCATACACAGTTCACAACCTCAAAACGAGAAGAAAACAACGAGCAAATCTATCGGCAGTCACTCACTAACAGCACAAACACAGTTCACAACCTCAAAACGAGAAGAAAACAACAAACAAATCTATCGGCAGTCACTCACTAACAGCACAAACACAGTTCACAACCTCAAAACGAGAAGAAAACAACGAGTAAATCTATCGGCAGTCACTCACTAACAGCCATACACAGTTCACAACCTCAAAACGAGAAGAAAACAACGAGCAAATCTATCGGCAGTCACTCACTAACAGCACAAACACAGTTCACAACCTCAAAACGAGAAGAAAACAACGAGCAAATTTATCGGCAGTCACTCACTAACAGCCATACACAGTTCACAACATCAAAACGAGAAGAAAACAACGAGCAAATCTATCGGCAGTCACTCACTAACAGCACATACACAGTTCACAACCACAAAACGAGAAGAAAACAACGAGCAACCCCACAGCACGACCCAGAAAACCATGGCCACTGGCACACCGAAACGCTCTCCTGCACCGGCCGGCCCGTAGGCACCGCGCAAAAGTCGACCGCAGCGCCCTCACACCCCCTAGGAGTAAGACGCGCCCGGTTTCGGCGGCGGAGTTTCGAAACTGAAATATATCTATAAACGTTGATCAGAACGTCACAGCGTGCGGTAGGTTTTAGTACTCTCGGTAGAGCATGCGGTAGAGTGACCTAAAATATGGGGAGCTTGGAGGAACTCCCTCCGTGATCGGGAGTGACCGAAGCGCCGGCTCCCACGTGAACCTTTTGCGGTGAACTTCCGCGCCGCGCCTGTGCTGCGCCGAACCCGTTAAGGTCCCTAGATGAAACTAGATGAAACTTGTTTCATCTAGAGACCTTAGGACCCGTGTGCTATCCGTGCTCGGAAGTGCGCGGAAAGCGAGGTGCGTCTGCTTCGCGCGGTAGTTTTTGCGCTGTATTTGCACGCAGGGCACCTGAAGTATGCTCAACATTAATGACGTGTGGAATGGAGCTCGTCCATCGCTAAGAGTTGTAATGTGCCCGGGGCAGCAAGATAACGCAAAAACTGATCTTTGAAACGGCATCAACGCGGTCATGTTCTGGTACTAGAGTTCGAATACGCTACTTTGGTAGCCGTGCATGCGCAAAGACGCATGACATGAAAGAAAAAAACAACAAAAACAACCTCAGACGCACGTGCAGGCGAGTACTAACACTATGCATGCAAGAAATACAAGTAACGAATAAAGTAAATTACTTTTTCAGTCATCTGAAATTCTTTCGTGCAGTGACCACTTGGCTCACCGTTACGGGCTTTTTAGTCACGGCCACCAGTGGTTCGCAGCCACACACGCATGTTCTTTAAGATTACTTGCAAGCCTTGACTACTACTTTTTAAAGAACAGAGACCAGCTAGAAGAGAACACGGCCGTACCACCGCAATATTTTTCAACTTATTTCGTTTTAGACCTAGCGTACACCAACAAAGTTTGCCATGCGTCAAGCTTGTTTTCAATTCAGGCATTTGAAAAAAGACCAGTGCCGGAATCACACATTTTATTCCATGTTTACACAATTATTATGTAATATAGAAAAGTGCCTTGAATACATCCACACAATGTACATCAAAGTTACAAACAGCAGCACTCTCGCTGCGCAAATAAACACACTGTAACACAATACGTCGACCAACTACAGATGTAAAGATGTTCCATCTCTTAAGGAAATTGTTCAAATATGTATTTCCCACATGCCCAATCCTGACAAAAATGTTCCATGTAATAGCATATATTTAAACAGGCATAGCAATTTCGTATGTTTCGGTGAGATTTGGGTTCACTTATGCGCCGGGATTGTCCTTATCTAGAAGAATCGCATCAGCAGAATGAGGCAAAGCATGTAGTGAATATTTCCTTGTTATTAGTCATCTAGTTTCATAACTCCAACTATTTCTTATTGATAGCAATGTATATTTACGATGCCCGACACATCGAGTATATGAAATAAATCAATAGAGTTACACGTTAAAATTCGCCGAGTGTTACGCTTTTCGAACACATGGCAAAATCCGCATCAGTAATTAATGTCCTACGTAGCTTGTTTTCTTGTTTTCTGACATTCGCTCGTAACACGAAGTTCATTTATTTGATTTGTCTTGCTTCTTTGCGTACCTAATATTTCTTGAACAAATTTTATGAATGCGCTCAGTTCTTCAAAATGTATGTGTTCGTTGTAAACCAAATAGGTGATGACCACGTTTCAATCATCCGGTAGAGCTAAATCAGACTACACGTCATATTTTAAGACGAAAACCTTCGAATCTTCATGAAACGCCCAAATTGACCGTCGATGTGCCGCCTCGGCGGCAATAGCACGTACGAGAATAGGCGTGCACACACGGTTACCCGTCAGGGAGAAGGGGGTAAAGATTCATCGCAGCGTGCCCCCATACCTATTATGTGAACGTTTGGGACTTACTTTGGGCCCGTGGCCCTCGTGTTGCAGCACCCCTCCGCATATTGTCAATATATGCGGGTGATCTTTTTGCGCCCCCCCCCCCCCCTTTCAGGAGACTAGAGAGGCGCCCCCCCCCCCGCTACGCGAGCACGCCTGTGCGTACGAGTGATACAAAAAATTAACACGTATTAACACGTGATAACGTCACCATGACATAAACGATGCCAAAGTTTGTGACGCCATCATTTCGCCTCATTATCGCATTATGACATCGTCGCTTTACGCTGTCTCCGTGATCTGCCTACAAATCACGGATCCAGTGCAAACAAAGTGAGGTGCAGAAGCTTGAATTGAATTACTTAAAACCCTAAAGGTAGGGCAAGACCACGTTCGATGCATAAAACTCTCGGGGGGGGGGGTAAATTAGTTTTATCGACTGAAGAAAAACAACGTGTATTTTTCACCGAACTGTCTAAGGCGATAGCACAATGAAGGACCTTGCGAGTTGTTATTGTTAATTTTAGCGTAAAAGGTAAAGATGTCCAGTTATTGATCTCGTCACCGCTTAGTAATATTAGTCATGCAATGGTGCCGATCATAAAACAATTGAACAATACGCAAGGCTTACGCCAATTACCTAGGTTGTTTTTTTGTTTTAGTACCACGCCCACACCGACGGGCACATACCACTTCGCATGGGCTATTTAAGGCTTTCAACCATCCGAGAAAACAGGATAGAGCAGGAGGAAGACTGAGAAAAAAAGTCTAACGCACAAGACTAAAGAGGTCTCAAACGCATTAGCATGAGCTAGCCACTTACTGCGCGCACACCTGCTACGTTCTAATGGTTATTTATATGATATCTAGCTTATGATATTCTGTAGAACGTCTCCATTTGTCCTTCCACACGCAACTAAATTAAGCCTCCTTCACTTTCTCAGCGTTCCTCAGACGGCCGAGTATGTGTGTACCATTGCGGTGATATACCGGCTAGACGTAAACAATTACCACATCTCCCTTTCGCACCGCAAAAATACGTTCTAAGCGTGGTGAGTCAATGAAGTATTACGTTGCAGGGACAAAGTATTCAATATCGCTAAAATTATTGCATTGATGGCTAACAGTTGCAAAAATATCAGGCGCGTAGCAGAACACCGCTGCTTTGCCGCGGCTTCCATCGCGGGAAAAACCTACAGATGGATGGATGGATGGATGGATGGATGGATGGATGGATGAATGGATGGATGGATGGATGGGTGGATGGATGGATGGGTGTATCTGGCTGTGCCCTTTAGATTGGATGGTGGCTCATGCCACCTAGCCATAAAATTAGGTACTATCTCTGTGTGTTTAAGGATTGAATTTCACTCGCGCCTCGATTGTAGCCACCAATCAGTTAGCCTCTTTCTGGTTTTTTTCTACCCGTTTAAAGTCTATTTTGCCTTCACTGTCCCTAAGCCCCTATGCTTTAAAAAATTGGGCGCCATTATCTTCGACTATTGGGTGGAGCCCTTTAGAGAACATTATCAAATATTCAGCCGTTTCCTCCTCCTCTCCACATGCCCTACAAACCATATCTGTACCCTCGTATTTTGCTCGGTACGTCTTGGTCCGCATTACTCCCGTTATAGCCTCGAAGAGCAGGGAACTACCCCGGGAAATATTATAGATCTTTCCCCTTGCAATTTCCTACTTAAAAGTTCGGTAGGTCTACAGTGATGATTTCGTAAGCATTCCCATCTTTCACATGTCCCTCTCTGTTTCTTTCACCTTCTTCTTAACCGATGTTTCCTTTTCGCTGAGTATTCTGCTGTTGTCTAAATACTTGCTTGACAATTTTCGAGTTCGTTTCCTCCATTTAGTATCTACATTCTTCATGTAGAAGTAACTGAAAACATTCCTAGCCCAACGCTCCTCTCCCGTTTTTCTCAATCGCTTCTCAAATTCTATCTTGCTGCTAGCTTCCCTGCACTCAAACGATGTCCATCTCATGTCTCCCTGTACTCCCTGATTTGAGGTATTCCCGTGTGCTCCCAAAGAAAGTCGGCCTATGCCACGTTGTTTAGTTTCTAATCTTGCTTGAACTTCTGATTTCATGCACAAGACCGCATTGCCGAACGTAAAACCCAGGACCATGACACCTTTCCAAATCCCTCTCACAATGTCATGCCTATTGTAGTTTCGCAGTGCCCTATTTTTTATTACAGCTGCATTCCTGGTGTCCTTAGTCATTTCGTATCTTTCGTGCTCCCTTAGATACTCAGCCCCATTATTTATCCATACGCCCAAGTATTGGTATTTATCGACTATTTCTAGCTTGACATCCTGTATCTTATACTCACTGCCTTTGTTATCAATAAAAATCAGGATTGCCGATTTCCCCTACTGAACTTCAAATTTAACCTATCTCCCTCATTATTACAGATATTTGCTAATCGCTGCAGATCTTCCTTGTTGTCGGCGATTATTACTATATCATATGCACACATCAATGCTGGTAATGACTGTTCAATGCACGTTCCTTGCTTGGCAAAAGAGAGGCTGAATCCGAGTCGAATCCCCACTAATTTGGCTTCTAGTCTCTCGAGATGAAACATAAATAACAAAGGGGACAAGGGACATCCCTGTCGAAGCCCGCGTTGTATCTCTATAGGTTCAGACACCTGTTCTTCCCATTTGACAACTACCTAGCTTGTTACTTTTATAGATATCCTTTAGAAAATTAGTTACTCCATCTTCCACATCTACTGTGTCCGGTATTCCCCACAAGTCTTCTGGAATCACACTATCGTAAGCTCCCTTGATGTCTAGAAATGCCAGCTACAGCTACGGGCCTGTGTTATTTTTCCGCTATTTCAATACACTGCGCCAATGAAAAGAGATTGTCCTCCAACCTCCTACGTTTACGGAAACAATTTTGTAGTTCTCCCAGCGCCCCCTCATTCTCCGCCCACGTGTGTAGTTTTTCCTTTACTATCTGCATCACCAGCCTGTAAACTACTGATGTCACTGTTGTAGGACGGTAGTTGTTTATATCGGCGTTGTCCCCCTTTCCTTTATAGATCATGCTTATCCTGCTTAGTTTCCACCTATTGGGAGCTTCGCCATCCATTACTTATTTATTTTACTTGAGAAGTACTGCCAGCCTCACACATGAGGCCTTAGGCAGGGGTGGGTGATACAAAAAAGGAAACAAATATGAAGATACAACAGAAAAGGAAACACGTCCCGCAGAGCTACACCATCAAGAACTGGTGCATCAAAGTAAAACACCAGTACTTACACAATTATAGTGGTTTACGCGTACACGTACAGAAAAAAAAACAAAAGAAGAAAACATAAAGAAATTATGACAACAAATATCTGTTCATACACAACTAAAAAACAAACATCATATAACGGTTAAAAAATCGGCAACATTTCAAAAATACAACGCATTCATATGAAAAAAGTGATAGAAAGTGGAACATAAATGGAAGCCTGTTCAGGATGCGTGGTGGAATAATAGAGGGCGAAGCGCAAAAAAAAAAAAAAGATCAATGTCAAGTGGGTTGCTGGCGTTTAAGTTTTCTCATGAACGACTGAACGGTTTCGCAGTTCACCAGATCGGCAGAAAGAGCATTCCAATTAGTGACAGTGCGCGAAAAAAATGAGTCTTTAAATGCTTTTGTTTTACAGGAATATTCCTTCAATTTTTTTTGGTTGCTCGAAACGAGTTGATCGGTGGTGAACCGTTTTTATGTACGCGTGCTTGTCTATGCGTAGCTTGTCGTGGTAAAGTAGAAACATGTACTTCAATCGATCGTGTTGCCGTCTTGCCTGCAATGTATCCAGGTCAGCCATTTTTAACAGTTCACTGGGTGACGTAAGAGCACTGTAGCGATTATATACAAATCGAATTGCTTTTCTTTGAAATATTTCAAGTGTTTTATTATTTACTTGGCTATGAGGGTCCCAAACCACAGATGAGTACTCGAGGATGGGATGGATAAAAGCTTTATACGCAATAATTTCAATTTCGGGGTAGATTTGTGCAAAATACGTCTTAGGAATGCTAGTTTCTGTAAAGATTTCTTTTCAATGTAGGCAACATGCTCATTCCACTTAAAATCTGCACCTAATACTATGCCCAAATATTTATAAGTTTTAACAAACGATAGTTTTTGACCATTGATGGAATATGAGTGTTTCAAAGGCAGCTGCTTGCACGTAACGGTCATAGCTGCCGTTTTGTTTTCATTAATCTTCATTTGCCACACTGCACATCAAGAAGATACTTTCGTTACGCTGTGTTTAAAAGAACGTGGTCGTCTGCACTACGTATTTCCTGATAAAGAATGCAATCTTCTGCAAATATCCTAATAGAAACCGGGATATAAAGAGCCTCAATCAAATATGATTGCAACTCCACCGCCTCGACTACTCTTATCTTTGCGATAAATGCGGTAACCCTGGGGCGTGATCTCATCGTCACTAACGTCGGTGCGAAGCCAGGTTCCAGTAATTATCAAAACATGAGGTTGATACGTTAATACAACACTGTCTAAATCATCGCTTTTTGCTAGAATACTACGGGCATTAATATTTAGGCATCGGAAAGGTGCCCCGTTCTTGTCGTTGCATTTGTTGTGAGTTGCTCTGGTGAGCGGTCTGCTCGCGGAGACCATTCCACGCTGAACTTCATCTAACGTTAGCAATTGATTGTCAATCCTAATTTTGTCAAGTACAAGTTTAACCTTTGTGCCCGATTGCCTAATGTCTAAAGTGCTGTTCCATAGAAACTTCCTGACGTGCCGAGTGCTTGCAGAGAAATCCTCGGAGACTGAGATTCCCTTACCTTTTAATTTGAAGCAAATTTTGAGAATGTTAACTTTTTCCCTGTGGTCGAAAAACTTCACGATCACTGACCGATTTTTACCATGCTGCATTTTCCCTAGCCTATGAATTCGCTCGACTGAGTTTACGTTCACGTCTAAAGCATGCCTGAACACATTGTAAACTACGTTATCCATGAGGTCGTCAGAGGCGTCATCATTCTTTTCCGGTATGCCGAACACAACAAGGTTGTTACGCCTGCTTCTGTCCTCTAAATCAACGAGCTTACGTTCCAAGGCTTGAACTGTATTTTCCAGGCTGCGAAGTTTATCGCTGAATCCTTTAATTATCTCAGAAGTTTCCTCCACAGTTTTTAATTTCAGCTCGATATCATCAAGCCTTTTTTTGATGTTGTTTTGATCTTCAATCAACTGTGACAATTCCGCAGTGGAGGGTCCTGGATTAGATTCAACGTCCCCGCATAACATCAGTAGCGACAAAAACACTTGCTTAATGTTGCAATACAAGGTATACAAGCTACGTAGGCATGTTAGCTGGACGAAATAACGATTGCTAGTTTTAACAGATGATACTTCGTTACTAACCTGCACGTAGAAAAGAAGCGGCTTGAACATGGTGCTACAAGATGACCAGCCGACCTGCACACTGAAGGAATCCGGGGATGGGGGGCGTCTTTTATCCACTTGAATTGACGTTGATGGCGCTGGAAGCAGCGTTGCCCAAGCCTCGTCGATGATGGCTGACGCTTGCGTGAAAGTAGCATTACGTTCTTCGATGACAAAGTTGGTCGCATCTTGATGTGCGCTGGCCATTGCTGTTGCACCACACAGGAATATATGCACGTAGAAAAAAAGCGGCTTGAACATGGTGCTACAAGATGACCAGCCTATGGTGGCTAGAGGGGGGAAGTGTGACGGGCGCTGTATCCCCGCCATGGGAGAGGGATGCGCGGAACGCAATGAAAGTTCTGGCCGCCACAAGGGGCGCTGGTGTAGTAGTAGGTATAAAGGTAGTGCGTTGCTCTTTGAGGCGCGGGCTGGCTGCTTGAGAACTCTAACTTACAGGAGCAAATATTCGTCACAGGATGAGACATGTGTTGGATGTGGCATAAATAAAGAAACAATCGACCACATAGTCATGGAATGTCAAAAGATTCAGCCGGATAGAAATGGGGGGAAGGTCACACTTCCTGAGGCGCTGGGCTTCGCGGTTGATGGAAGCATTAACTGGTCAGCAGTAGGTATTACTAAGCAGCGGCTGGAGTATTGGTGGAGGAAAAGCAGAGAAGTCGATAAAATAACATCCCAGCCAAGAGTAGCGGCTGGGCTAAATTAAAAAGACATCCGAGTTGAGGGACAGAATTTAAACTCGAACTATTAAGGTAGGCTAGATGGCGCATGCCGTCACCCCGATTCAAAGGGGAGGCCTTTAATCATCATCATCATCGTGCTCGCCACGCTTGCTTTGGCACGCTCGTTCTCTCTGTGCTCTGCCGTCACCTTGTTCGGATGCTACGCGCTCGCTGTCGTTTGTTTACCCATGTGTTCTGCGAACCATGCCGTCAAGTCGTGCAAGTACATGCTTCGTCCCTGGCTGTAAAGGCGGGTATAGATCGTGCTCGGAGAAGCTTTCCGTCTTTAAAGCCCCGAAGGATCTCTCGAGGCGAGAGCAATGGGCTCGAAATATTAAGCGGGCTGACAAACAGCTGACGAGAGACAGTGTCGTTTGCGAGCGGCATATCGACGCCAGTTTCATCGAAAGGACATACCGCCACATTATAAACGGTGAGATTGTCGAGATACCCCGCGATTGTCCGCGTTTATCAGAAGATGCGGTGCCTACGCTGTTCCCAGACGCACCGAAGTACTTTACCAAAAAAGCGCCCGTGAAAAGAAAGGACAGAAATATATGTGAGCAGCGCGGACCTGCTAAAAAACGGCAAAAGCCGAACTCTGTCAGCAGGCAAGAGCCCGAAGCACACGTGCAGCAGCAGGAGCACGAGGATCCCAATGTTCTTCCCGAGGTGGAGACATCTGATGCAGTTCACGCCGACGCCGAAGTTCAAAGGGTGTGCGGCAACCTCCGTCTACCCGACGAAACATGGAACAAGTTAACGTTTTGCAGTGAACGTGATTCTGCGTTATACGGCGTTTGTGAGCTCGAGGGCGAGCAGGTGGACGACATCTTGCTGCCCAAGTTTGTGAAATTCAAAGCTAATAGCAGCCAACAGAACTCATTGTGTTGCTTTGTATACTTGAGGGGCAAACTGCATTCACAGTGTACCGTCTCCTCGCCGGAAGAAGCGCAGTCGGTGCTCGACAGCACACATGCACTTGCATTGTGTCAAGGCTGCGGCATGAGACCGGAAAAGCAAGGACAGTATGTATTGTTTGCTGGGAATTACTTTTCTGCCAAGTGTACTTATGTGCGTGAGAGTGGCTCCTGCATACACTGCAAATACCTCAGAAAACTGGTGCAAAACCAAATGTCGCGAAAGCGGCGTAGCGGGGGCATGTACAAACGTCAGAAGAAGCTCGCTAACACACGCCGCAGCTTGCGTACTGCTCAGAAGAAGCTGCTGAATGCAGAACGCGAATTAGCAGCGATGTGGCAGGCAAATCAACAAATTGCCGACGAGGTGCTGGGCGCTCGCATTAAAAGTTTGCCTGAAAAGCAACAAATGGCTGTCAGGGCCTGCTTCGAGGCAGCTACAAGAAAATCAACATCTGGGATGTTGTATGAGAAGGAATGGATTTTAGAGTGTGTACTTCTGCGGATGCGTAGTCCTAAACTATACGAGCAGCTTCGTAAGCAAAAAGTTCTTATATTACCAAGCAGGACGTGTCTCCAGCGCTATACTCGCAGCTTCAAAAGTGGCTTTGGATTTAACAAAGCAGTTTTCAACGCCCTTGCTATCAAGACTAAAGATATGGACATCTCCAGTAGACATGGAGGCATCATCTTCGATGAGATGAAGTTGGCTGAGCATTTCAACGTTAGTGCAGCAGGTAAGCGCTACCATTTCTTCAATCGAGCATCAGATCACTGAAGATGCACCACGTTTGCCCAGTATAGGGCCTGTTTTTATACTGCGGAGGCAATCAGTTTTTCGTTTTTAACTTATTTCCAGGGACAGTGGAAGGCTTCGTTGACCTCGGAAAGTTCACCCAGGAGGAAGATCGGACGACTCTAGCCGACCATGGGATGGTGATGATGTTTCAACCTTTTCAAGGTGAGGAAGCGTTATTATCAATTTTGTGTGCCAACACATGTTTACTGATAAAAGCACTTTCACTTTGCCAAATTAATGAAGAACTTCAAGTCGGCTCCTTATTAGATGTCACGTTTATTGAGAGTGCCTAGTCAGCATAGCGAATTGCACTTGTGTAAGGTGCAAGAAAGCCTGTCAATTTTGTGCGAAACAACTTAGCAGGTCAGGCAGCTGTCTTGCTATAAACATGAGTCTAACTATATGACTGATTTTGTGCAGGTGACTGGACACAGATATTGGGAGTGTTTTCATCCAAAGGGAACATCAAAGCAGAAATGCTGGCGAAGCTTCTTCTAGAGGCCATTCTACTGTGAGAACAAGCCGGACTTTTCGTCGACTTTGTATCCTGTGATGGAGCGACCTGGAATCGGTGCATGTGGAGGTCATTTGGAATTGGCGGTATGAAACAGAACTATTTGTTCTATTGTGGCCAATTTCAACATGCCTGCTATGTGCATGGGGCACGTGAAACAATATATATGCATCTCAATATCAGCGATATATTCCCAGAACAGTGAGGTTTGAAAAGCAGAGATGCTGACTGCTTCTTTTTTCTTTATTTCAGCATCCTCAGTCAAGACCACCTGCAATGTTACCCACCCTGTGGACCCCTCCAGAAAGCTTCACTTCTGCTCCGACTTCCCACATTTAGTGAAATGTGTTCGCAACTCATTTGTAAGCACCGGGTTCACCACTCAAGATGGTCGTGCGTGTGTTGAGGACATTGAGGCAGCATGGGAGAAAGACAAAAGTTCTTTAACTCTAAAGGCCATGCTACATATTACGAGAGTGCACATTCGGCCCAATTCTTTTGAGAAAATGAAAGTTAACTTGGCGTTCACACTGTTCAGTGATGAAGTTTTGAAAGGCATGTTTTTGTTCGCATCAGACAATGAAGAGATTTCTCGTTCAAAACTAATGCCCACAGTGAAGCTTGTAAAGCGAATGAGTCGACTAATAGCTGTGATGACGTCCAGGTGCCCGCGAGAGGGGCTCAGACCATCATCAGAGAAAGTTGCTGAGCTCGAGGCGTTCCTTTTATTTATAGATCACTGGGAAGCAGCAGCAAAGACAGCCGGTGGGGGATTCGTGAGTAAGAGCACTTCAGAAGGTTTGCGTGTTACTTTATGTAGCACGCTTTCACTTCTTACCTACTTGACAAAGTCTCTCGGCTTTAGGTACATGCTAACAGCCCGACTCAGCCAGGACAAACTAGAGAATGTTTTCGGAATAATTAGGCAATATTCTGGTACTAATGACCATCCAAATCCCGGGCAGTTCCTAGTGACTGTAAATTGCTTGTCTTTTTACAATCTTGCTAGACCACCAAAGAGTGGGAACTCCCCAGCAGAGCTAGTAACAGCTCTCATTGACACTTCATCACCAGCCACAGGTGATGCCATATTCGGCATACGAGACATGATCGAAGATATGCTTGAAGTTGGAGATGTTGATGGGGCTAGGTCTACACTGCAGTCTCTAAGTGGTGACCACAGCAGCTACGCCGTTCAGAAAAGTGACAGCCGTCTAATTTATTACGTTGCTGGCTATGTTGCGAAAAAATTCAACAAAAAAAGCTCTTGCAACGAGTGCAACAAAGCTCTTGCAACGAGTGAAAGCTCTTGCCACCAAGAAATCAGGAGCCATTGTCAAACCGAACAGTGAATTAGTCTGTGAATTCGACAAAGGAGGATTGCTGTATCCTTGTGACAATCTGGCCAAACTTGTGAAAACCTTGGAGGATACATTTACGTTCTACTTTTCTGCTGAAAAGTTGCACTCCTTCAGCATACACGATTTCATGCAGTTCTTGGCAGGTATCAAACTGGATAGAGTTGGCTGCGAAATTCACAGCAAAGAACTGACCGCAAAAGTAGTCCAGTTTTTTCTGCTCACGCGTATGCACTTCTGGACAAAATCTTTGAACAAAGACAGGAGTGTCCAAAGGGAGCGCCAAAAACACTTGAAGTTGAGTAGGGTCAAGTAATTTGACCTCTTAACGTGATATGGAAGTATGTTATGACACATGTGTGATAAATAAACATGTTTTACCATTTCCCTTGCGTGTATTTAGTATGCATCTAAAGCCGTAAGTTAACAGAAATCATTGGATCTTGCATAGGTAGAACTATCGCTAAAATATTCAAGCAAAATGTTCAATATCAAAGAGCCTCCAGCTGCAGCATTCCAATCTCCACTTCAAGTTTCTCAAGGAAAAGGAGCTGGAAAACGTAAATGCTTCGAAGATTTCACGCCGAAGGGAAGCCCCTACAATTAAGAGGAAATGAAGGGGGGGGGGGTACGGACTGAGAGAAAATTTAAAAAAACGCACTGCACTGCAGCCAATATACTCGCTATGAATGATGGAAACAGTTTAGTGTTTTTCCCTCTTTGTGAAATGTAAAGTCGGCAAGTCGTTTATTTCAACTGAACTAGACTATAAACATGGTAAAATCAGCTCAACAAGAACACGATAATAAGAGTGACATAGGACGGGCGCTGAAAATTTAGCGCCTGTCCTCTGTCGTTCTCCTTCTCGCCGTACTTTTGCGCTGCTTTTACCATGAAGATCAACCAACTAGCCTAGTTTTGCACGCTGTTGCAGATTAAACATGTCAAAGGAAACCGATATTAGGAAACATTTAAATATGATAACCTCCGTCTGATTTAAAAGCATTTTTGTTTTTTTTTCTATTGCTTAGCACCGCTCAGAACTTACAACACATGCTTCTTAGCGAAACAAACACGTAGTGCCTTTAACAGCACGGGCGCGGTGTATAAGCGATTATTAGAAAGAAGTGAAACTAACGTCTAGCAGCCATACGCAAAGCAGGCAAATACCGCCGCAAGCACCTACGGCGCAGGTAGCGCCACCTGGTGTGGCCGCCATCTTTCATCGGGAATTCGTACAGCCCTCCGCTCTTGCCCGTCACACTTCCCCCCCTCTAGCCACCATAACCAGCCGACGTGCCCACTTATTATTGCTCGCTCGTTGTTGCTCGCTCATTATTACTCGCTCATTGTTGCTCGCTCATTCTTGTTTTGCTCGCTGCCTCTCGTAATGTTTGCTTAGAGTTTGGTCCCAGTTTCTTTATTATCATGGTTGGGTGCCGTCAGAGCCTGTTGATGTGCTATTTAGGAACTCTTTTCTCTGCCCTTTCCCACTCTCGTTGCAAAGTGGAACCACTGAGCTAATTGGTTCATGCTTATCTGGTACGGTGCATGCAGCGCTTTCTTGGTGTTTAAATTTTCACTCATCATTGTTTTTATATACTCCATTGCCTCATCCCCTTCTAGTCTGGCCCCTTGAACTGCAGTTATAAACCTCTGTTTCATGCTTGTCACATTATTTAGAGAATTGAGATGGTTCCATAACTTTGTAGCTGCCTTTATATCCTTTTTGTTTACTTGCGCCATTCATTGGCCCCTTTTCTTCTCATCTTTTCATGATCAAATCGAACGCTGCCTTTTTGCAGCTCAGAAAGTTATCCCATTATCTTTTGACATCATCTTCCAGATCACCCGTCTGTTTAACATACCTGTGTTCCCTGGAGGCTTTCTGACATCTTACTATGGCTCCCTTTACTTTCTCATCGCACCAGCTCTTGGGTTCGTGTCTGCTTTTCCCGGCTGATTTGACTCATACCTTAGCAAGCTCTAACTCAAACAATCGAGTTAGATTTGTTTACGTCCACTCTGTTTTAGTATCCTCGGTGGTTATTTTCTCAATCTCTTTGGTTGCTATTTCGATTTGACTTTTTGAATAAATATTACCGTGTGGTTTCTCGTAATGTCACTTTTCCAATTTCGTTTCTCTTCCAAAACTCAGCTTGATATGTTTGTGATCACTACCTAAGCTTCTGGTCCCATATTTATCTATGTTTATCGCCCTTAGCCAATCATACATCCTATGTGACATTATTGCGTGATACATCGTCGACTGCAGGCTTCCCACCTCCCATGTTATCTGCCCTTCGCATTTCTCGGTGCCATTGCAAGTGATTAAATCATGCCTTTCACCCATATTAATTAGCGCTCTGTCTGTTGGGCCGGTATAGTCATCCATACCTTCTATGTGCGCATTCATATATCCTAATATAATTACCTCGCACTCTTCTCCCAGTTCGTCAATGTCATTTCCTATGCACTGCACAATTTGTTTATTTTCCTCTCTGGCTTTTGCACCTGTCCACAAGTATACAAAACCCAGGAGCGTCATTTGCCCTGCCACTTTCTCTTTTAGCCATAAATGTTCCTTGCACTCCTGCTTGACCCTTCACGAGTCGGTAATTTTACGAACGAATGCTGCAATACCACCCCACTTTCTGCTGCCATCTGTTCTACTACAATATTCCCACGCGTAGTCCGGATTGTTAGGAGGTTGTTACAAGTCTCTATGATGTGTTTCTACAAAACCATATATCATCCGCATCCCCTCCCTTAGCTGTTCTTCTATCTCTTCCCACTTCAGCGTATTCCTGCCACCGTGCATGTTAATATACCCTACGTCTAAATTGGCTCGGCCCTCGTGGCTACGTCGATTTCTGCCCCGGTCTCAACGTGTCTTAGATATTGGTGCCACTTTGGAATCGTATCTCCTTATACCACCTGTCAAAGAGTCTCCCTGGTTGTTTTCGTCGTTACTAGCTATCCTGCACCCCGAAGGGTCCGCGTGCCCTCCAAGAAAGCTACTGCAAGTCGCCAACCCAGCTCATGACCTAGCCGCCCATTGAAGTGAATTCTGTCTCGTTGAAAACCACCCCACCTATGTACCTCTCGGGTTATTTCCACCACCTCAAAGCCTTTCTCTCGACTTATCCGCCATATCTGTTTGTCTGTGTTGACAGTCGCTCTTTTCAGGATGCCGTCACGTACCGGTACCTCCGGTATCGTGCATATCACTACCTGTACCTAAGGAGAAATGGCGCGCATGTCATTGACCCCTTTCGCCAGTGTGGTCACTAGTCCTGCCGTATATTCATTTAGGACATCGTTTAAACCACCTGCAATTATCACGAGGTTTCATCCGTCAGCTGTAGTTTTGAGCTCGCTTGCCTCATGACTGCTTCCAGCTTGAGTTCTGGGAACGTCCCTACTGCAACCCCCTTGTCACCTCTTACCCTCTCTTTGATTGCTTTTGCGCGTCGATTTAGATTCGAGTCCCCGGCGATTATCACGTGCTGTGACTTTTTAGCTGGAGCGTACTGCACCGGGGGTTATTTGCACCTGTGACGACAGCTGCTTTGGCCCCTCCCAGCCCCTCCACTACTTCTCTGAATCTGGATCTTGCTACCATTGAACCGGCTGAACCTGATTTTTCCGAACTTGCTTGCTCTTTGATCTCCGCCGTTCTGGTTCACAGTGCCCTACCCTTCTCTTCGTCAGCCGCTCCTTTGTTCACCTTTGCTGGTGGCTCCTCGGTGGACTTGAGCTTTTCTTCCATAGCTCTCGCTTTCTTCTGCGCTGTCGCCAACGCAGTTCCAAGCTTGGTGATTATCATCAGCAGTTCACTCTGGGCAACCATCACTTTCTCCATTTTTTCCCTCGATGTCACATTGCCTACACTTGGCGTCAGCATCCTCTTCATTTGCGCCTGCACTTGGGTTCATTTTCACACCCACCCCGCATCCTGAAGATTTTACAGTCACATGTCTTTTTTACATCGATTGTACTTATGAATTGTCCCACTCGATAATTACCAAACACGGCATACGATGGACCCTGCCCTACGAAAAAATGAAAGTCTAAGCTCTACTACAAAAAATTGTGTGTTTGGTGTACGTGCACCTTCCCCACGGAGTGGCAAGAAGAAAAAACAAACACACACACACTCTCACAAACTAGTAAGTGCCTGGTGACTGAACCCCGAAAAACTTGTACAATATAATAAGTGCTACAAAAGTTTCAACTGCTACCTTATTAATTTTGAAAGCAAGCTTGAAACATGCATAACCACTTATCTGCACAGTCGATCGGGGGCACTCGAAAAACACATCCATCCACCATGGTGTGAATTCCGCACATGAATTATTACTTACATAAAGCTGGACTCACAGCATCTCAGTTATGTCTCTTTTGCAAGGAATTAGAAACAATAGATCATTTCTTTTTATTCTGTCACTAATATTCTTATCAATGACAAAGATACCTGGTCGGACGAATTAGAAGCTAGGTTTTAAAACAAACATGGCAGTAATTTTATCTTTTGGAGGGATTACATTAGGTTATAGCCACAGGCAGGCTTGCTATGCTTTGTGTGCGTACATAATGGCAACAAAAGAGTACCTTGTGAGTCTATTGTTATTATTATTTCGGCTCCAAGACTACCTGAATGCCTGAACGGTAGCTCGTGTAGCATTTTCATACATCTTTTAAGATTTGTTTTTGCTTTATAATGAAAGTTTCCTTAATTATTTGAAATGCATAACTAACTTGATCCTGCCACCCGGTTCTTGGCTGATCACCCTTTGGGGGCGAGTGCCAGCAAAGCAAAAGGCTCATCATTATCAGGATCGGGTGCTGTCTCTGTCGTTTATTCCTTCACAATGGCGCAGTCCGAGAAATGCACCTTCTGCAGGAAGATACCAGTACGTGTCTTCGTGGTTCATCGGCAGCGCGGGCTTCTCCATCGAGGAACGCCATTCACGCTTCCTTGATGATGGAGTCTTCAACCCGGCCACCACTTCGGCTGCCCATCGGACCATCAGTGGAAAGCGTCCATGCCTCCCCTGTGGTACCAGGGCATCAACCAACGGATACCATACTACAACTTCACGGCAGGATTACGCATGGGCGCGTGAATGCAGTTCAAGGTTCCCACGGCCTGCATTCCGTTACCAGCACTCTTCCAACATACGGGCCACCACGGAGCGCTGTCCAGGCTTCCTTGGACGTGAATGTCGCCACCGCGAATGCTGCTCGCACCGCATACTTCGCGGACGCGAATAAGAGTGGTTCCGATGCCTCATGCGACAGTGTCCTGGAGCTGCGGCGTACCGTCGCGCGACTCCAGGTTGTGGTGTCGCGGCGCCACCTGTGAGTGGCGCGCGCACTGAGTGCGCCCTATTGTGTACTCTGTCAACAGATGTTGTCTGTAACGGCACACACGTGATTGCATGCAGCCAATCACGTGTGTCCACGTGTCCGTTGTGTGTCGTTCAATAAACGGCCGCTGGCTGGCTCAGTCTTTGTTGAGCTTCCGCGGGCTCCGGTCAACTCACTTCTACTGCGCGTGTCGGGGGCGCGTGCCGGCGCACGTTGCGTCTCGCGTTCAGTCGTCGGGCCCTCGCCGTCGGACGCCGCTCGCCGACACAACAACATGGCGACGAGGATGTTCTTCGCCTCGGTTTCTAAGACGACAGAAAGAACCCGTGAGTTTCCTGTTACTCCCGCCTGTTTCTGTCCTGTCTGACACGTCTGGCGTCCGCGAGGCCTAGCGCTCTTTGTGTGCAGACTCTGGCAAGCTCTCGCCTAGGCCTTCGCCCTTGCTCCGCTCCACACCTCTCTGTACTACCTCTCCTGCCGGCATGGCTCTCTTCGAGCACCTTCCTGTCTTCCTCCAGCTGCCGGAGCCGCCCCTGGTTCCGTGGACTCATTGAAAAAAAAAATGTTTCAGGCCCACCTCGAGGCGGCTGGCGGCAGCGACTGGAACGACGCGTGTCGTGCGTCGGCGCTCGTCAGCCTGCTGAGACGAGAAGGACAGCGGAGGTGTTTCGCGGCAGCAAAACAGGAAGAAAGCCGACACGAGACGAGCAATGCGGCGTCTACTCTGAGCAATGCGGCGCCAACAACGCGAGCGTCTAACCCAGATTCTTCGGCTTCGGCCATTACAATGTATGACAGTCTCGTCAAGCAGCTCGACCGGCTTTTCGCCGCGCCCACTAATCCGCTAGTTGAACGTCACGAGTTCACTAGTCGTCGTCAGCTCCCCGGTGTGAGTTTCCTCGACTACGTGACAGTCCTGAAGGAGAAAGCCGTACGATGCAAGTTTGGGTTCACGTACGCGGAACGCGTCCGCGATCAGATTATTCACGGCTCGTCCAACTTGCGGGTGAGAGAGAAGCTGCTGGCATACGGCGAAGAGTTGTCGTTGGAGAAAGCGGAAGAAGTCGGTCGGACGCTCGAAGCATTGTCCTTGGCGAACAAAGCGTTTGCTTCCAGTCAACCTGAACATGTCGAAGCCGTTGGGCAAGGCGCCCAATATGGCGGCGCGAAGATAAAGAATGGCCACGCCAGTCGGGGAGGCAGTGACGTCACGTCACCAGGTCCGGGAGGCCAAGATGGCGACTTTCAGCCGCAGTCGTCATCGGGGTACCGTGCTCCAGTCCCAAATGAGATGTCTCAAGGCGACTTCCAACCTCAATTCTGCGACCGCTGCGGAAGCAGACGGCACCACTCAAGTTTTCGAAATTGTCCAGCCCGAAGTCGACGTTGCAATACGTGCAACGCTTGGGGACATTTCGCGTCGATGTGCCGCAATTGTCGACTGGGAGCTGTCGACGTTGTACCGGAGCAGCAGGCCTCCACTCAGTTGAACTCTACTTCAAGCTCATCAGTGTTATCTTCGGATCGTCCTTTGTTGTCCGTGCTCACTGTTAGCACCTCATCCAGAAAAGACTTAGTCGTCCACGCTGTGGTCGATGGTGTTAACCTGCGACTGCTGTTGGATACAGGAGCGTCTGTATCCTTGATGACTGCAGAAGACTTTCAGCGTCATTTCAGCAAACAGCACAGCCTGTCCAAAGCTGTAGTCAACTTGCGAAACTTCTCCAAGCAGCGCATCGGGATTCTTGGCTCATTCCAAGCTCCAGTCAAAGTGTTGCAGCGGTCTTGCTCCGTGGTCTTCTACGTCACCGATAAGGGCACATCGCTTTTGGACCTTGACGCCATTCGGCGACTTGGCATCCAGATTGACGGTGCGTCGTTGACGGGTCGACTCGCATCATGTGAAGGGCAGTGTCCCTCCAACGTGCCTTCGGGCTTCGAGCAGCTCTTCAGCGACGAGTTGGGTCTCGTCAAGGGTTTCATTCATCACATTCAACGGCGGCCAGGTGTCACTCCGGTTGCATCCAAGCTGAGACGTCTCCCTCTGGCTCTTCGCGATCAGGTGGCGACCGAGTTGCGACGACTCGAGGACTCGGATGTCATGGAACGCGTCGACGCTTCCGAGTGGGTCTCGCCGCTTGTCGTCGTCCGCAAGAAAAATGGAAGCATCCGGCTGTGTGTAGATCTCAGGTAACCGAATAAGGCAATCATCATCGATGGGTATCCTTTACCGCACGTTGAAGAGTTGTTGCAGATGTTTCATGAAGCCACTTGTTTTTCTAAGCTAGACTTAGCGTCAGCTTATCACCAGCTGTTGTTATAGGAGAGCAGTAGGGACTTAACGACGTTCATCACGCATGATGGCTTGTTCAGGTTTAAGCGTGTCTGTTTCGGTCTGGCGTTCCCGCCTGCAGTTTTTCAAAAATTGATGTCCCAGATTTTAAAAGATTGCAAGAATGTAAATTGCTATCTGGATTATGTCATTGTGTGGGGTAAGACTCAGTCTGAGCATGACGCGAGCCTAATTGAAGTCTTGACTTGCATAGCCAACAGTGGCATGAAGTTGAATGATAAATGTCTTTTTTCCGTGAAAGAACTTAGCTTCTTGGGACACCGGATTTCAGCTGATGACATATCGCCGTTAGAAAGTAAAGTAAAGGCTATAGTAAATGCCCCAGCTCCTACAGACATTAAGTCTTTACAGTCATTTTTAGGTCTGGCAGGATACTATGCCAGCTTCATTGATCACTATGCAGACCTAGTTGAACCGCTTCGTCTCATGCTCAGGCAGGGCCAAAAGTTTTGCTGGTCGGAGGATGCCCGACGCAGTTTTAACCAGTTGAAAACGCACCTGACTTGTTCGCCTGTCATTAGGGTGTTTAATCCTGAGCTACCTGTGGTGGTTACAACCGATGCATCTGACGTGGGCATCGAGGCTGTGTTACAGCAGCGGTATGGTCCTAAGCTTGAAACAGTAGCCTTTGCGTCGAGAACCTTGTCAGATACTGAAAGAAAGTACTCTGTGGGTGAACGCGAAGCGCTTGCCTGTCTATTCGCTTGTGAAAGGTGGCATATTTACCTCTGGGGTAGACGTTTCACCCTTAGAACTGATCATCAGGCTGTAGTTGCTTTGTTAGCCGCAGGTGATGCAGGCCGACGGCCTATAAGGATTTCTCGGTGGTCAGCTAGACTTTTGTATTGAAAGCTTTGACATAGAATATTGCAAGGGCTCAGAAAATGTGGTCGCTGATGCCCTGTCTAGGCTGCCAATTCATACCTGTCCAGAACTTAGCAAGGATGAAGAAATAGTGTCTTTAGTGACATCTGTAGATGACAAAGAAACCGTTCAACTTGCAACGAATGCAGATGTGACGTTGCAAAAAGTCTGTGAATGTGTATCCAAGGACTTGCCTTTTAAGAAGCATATAAACAATGAGTTAATGGCTTACTTTCATGTTAGGAATGAACTCTCTTGTGTTGACGAATTACTCATGCGTGGTGACCGTGTAGTAATAATTCCTAGTGTTCTGGTACCTACTTTCCTCACATTAGCATATGAAAATCATCAAGGGATAGTACGTACTAAGCAACTTCTGCGTGAAAGGTATTGGTGGCCCTAAACGGATCGTTCTGTAGAAGGACATGCCAAGCATTGTCACATCTGTCAGCTGACAGACAAGCCGGCCAAGCAGCGTGTAGCACCGTTGCAGCCCGTTGAATGGCCTGAAGGGCCGTGGCAAAAGTTGGGTATGGACATTGTCAGCCCGTTAAATGCATCTTTTCCCAGGTATCTTGTTACCTTAGTCGACTACTATTCAAAATGACGTGAGGTTCTTGGCACGAATTCTATCTCCACAGAGGATGTCATTAAGCTGTTGGAATCGTCGTTTAGCCGGGAAGGGCTACCAGAGTTCTTAGTAGCTGACAATGGTCCACAATTTGTCTCTGTAGAATTTCAGGAATATCTAAAGGAACAGAGCACCCTTCATATGTTTTCGTCCAATTATTACCCCAGGCCAACGGTCAAATAGAATGCCTTAACAGGGTTCATAAGGAACATTTGCAGGTAGCCAGACTTGAAGGTAAAGATGCCTCGAGGAGCATCACACAATTTTTGAGTTCGTATAAGGTCACACCACATGCGGTGACTGGCCTGTCTCCAGCTTGTTTGCTGCACAGTCTGCAACCTCGTTCCAAAGTAGCCATTAGCAACTTTAGGATTCGTCCTAAGGTATCGGAGTCGCCCAATGGGTTGCCTCATGTCCGGAATCAGGTTGCAGCGAAACAGAATAAGAGCAAAAAGTATTTTGACAAAAGGAAACGTGCGCAGCAAACCCGCATAAAGGTCGGCGATTCGGTTAAGGTAAGACTCCAAAGGAAAGGCTGTTTCAAGTATAATAGGCCTCTTACAGTGAAGACTCAGGTTGCGCCGTCCACTTTTCTCCTCAGTGACGGAAAAGTGTGGAATGCATCCAAGTTAACAGTAATTCCTAGGGATTCTTTCCAGAACGTTGCCCTTTCTACTACACCCAAAGAGCTTATTTACTCTTATTCCAGTTTAGATCTTTGTGGCAGTCAGTCCCCTGGTGCACCTACGTTGCAGGGCTTCACCCCCTGTTTTCAGCCAGACTCTGATTCGTCAGAGATCTCTTATAGTGAAGGGTCTGAATCATTTGTTCCCCAAGGAACGTTGTGAAGTCAGCAGGACCCGGTGCGGGTACCTTTTTCAAGTAATCCACTAAATTCCAACCCTAGGGAGGGGGAAAGTGAAGGGGCTACAAGGTTTTCAAAGACGACCGAACCTGGTCGCACTTCAACAAGTTCTACTGAGACTTCTATGCGTCCACGCCGTCGGACAAAACGACCTGACTGGCTCAAAGATTTTGTTACTTAAGGTAAAAAAAGTTCTTCCTATAATGCCGTGGCTAGTGGGCTCAGCCATGACATCGCAGGACACTTTCAGTTCTGTGTTTTTTGCAGTGTATTTCGTTTCACAAGATGTGTGACGTATCTGTTGTATTAGGCCACTTGTGCCTGTGCGCGAACTGTTCTTCTCCCCACCGCTCGTGTGGCGTGAACATTCCTTAGTGGAGATCCTGGGACTTCCTCTAGTGTTACCCTGTGATAATGCTCATTTTGTCGACAGGGGGGGACGAAGTGGTGTCGTGGCGCCACCTGTGAGTGGCGCGCGCACTGAGTGCGCCCTAGTGTGTACTCTGTCAACAGATGTCATCTGTAACGGCACACACGTGATTGCATGCAGCCAATCACGTGTGTCCGCGTGTCCGTTGTGTGCCGTCCTGGCCGGCTAAGTCCTTGTTGGGTTCCCGCGGACTCCGGTCAACTGACTTCTACTGCTCGTGTCGGGGGCGCGTGCCGGCGCACGTTGCGTCTCGCGTTCAGTCGTCGGGCCCTCGCCAACGAACGCCGCTCACCGACACAACACAGGTCACGGTCAACGCTGTTACAGCGGCGAGCTCCATGCTGTTTCCTGCCATCCTGCCGGCACTGAGCACCGCCGATGCCATGCTCGACTTAGCATCTTCACATGACCTGGAGGCCAGCCCACCCGAGCAACGCAGAGAGCTGCGGGATGCCCTCATGCAGCTCTCGGACCAGGTGGGCAGCTTCGCGCTTGCGCTCTCTACATTTTCCCCTGCCGTTTTATCGTTGCGAGTCGTCACCCAAATACCAGCGTTCCACGGTTTTGAGAACGACGCTGACGACTGGGTGGCGACCGTCAACGTGATAGCAATGCGCGTGACCTAGACGAAATCTCAGAAATGGTCCGTATCTGTAGACCGTCTCGGGAAGGTGCAGCGGCGTGGCACCGGTAGGAAGGCATCAAGCAGAAGACATGGGTGGAGTGGAGCTCCAAGCTCATGGCTGCCTTCGGCCGGACACTCTCCGATCTCCCTTCCTCCACCCAGTTCAACCTGACCACTACCGAGGATAAGGCGTGGGAGGGTTTCCGCCTCCAGGCTGCAGTCATGCGTTGCAGTTCACCACTTGAGCTTTCGGACTCTCTGCCGTCATCCGATTCAAGTTCAGCTCAGCCAAAGACCACTATAGAAGACGGGCCTGGTGAAGGACGTCACTCAAACGACATACCCACACTGAACCATCCTGAATGTGCAGCTGTACCCTGAATAAGCTTTGATGACCTCTTGGCTGAACGCTCCGCGGGGTACACTGAAACAGGCTCCAAGGCAAGCGTCGCTTTTCCGATGCCAGGTTCAACACCGAGACCCATCTCCCAAACTTCCGTGCCAGCAACCAATGCTATTTCCAAGACAGAGCTGTCGGAGACAATCGCGGATAGCAAGGAGACAATCTTGGACCAGTCTGTACCACATCTGCAGTCATAGGCAGAGCGTGTGAGCTACATCGATGCGTTCCAGGCATAGAGAGCCAGCATCGGCCTTTCCGGCAACATGATGTACGATCTTGCCGACGACGACAAGCACGCCATTCTGACTCCCAATGTATCACTTGAACACTGTGCAGGCCCCCACGAAGTTGTTGCTGTCACCATGGAAATCGCCCCTGATTGTTTAGGCCATGACCATCTCTGTCAAAACAAGAGCGATAACAGCAAAGAAGCTGCAGACACGTCGCATCATGATTGTGTCCAGTAGCCTGTGCGCGCTCACACTCACCCTGTGTTGCATAAGCATTTCAGGCTCGGCATGCAAATGCCCATTAAAACCATACCACCACACTCAGACGACATAAGTGGCTACTCGGCAAGCAACGACTGCTCCAACACACACACTCTCGCGCACCAAATCTCTACACCCTATTACAGCGTCGTAAAGACAGACTGTGGTGTTGTGGCGCCATCCTTGAGAAGGATGTACACTGTCGTGGTGTTGTGTGCTTTATATATAGATTTCATTGCAAACCGGTACACATGACTGTCAGCAGCCAATTACGTGTGTACACGTCGCCAGTGTAGTGACATGTCTATAGAGCCAATGGGGACAGCAATTTGGAAGCGATGGTAGCGCCGTCTGGGTTTTGTAGGGAATCGTAAAAATATTGCATACAAATAAGTAAAAAAAGGTTTCGTTACCCTCTACGCATAAATATATTTTTGAACCAAATATAACTAAGAATAGTGTTTGTATAATTTATAACTGCGTACAAAATGAAGTAGGTTTCAAAGGCAGCAGAGTGTTTCGATATGGCGGCTGGCCTTCCGCATAGCAGACGACATCGTCGTCGTCTGCTTCTGCGTCATGCTGACCCCCACTCGTTGTAGGAGCCCCCTTTCTCAATTGCTATCGTTGCCACATAGTACATTGCAGTAAACTGCGCAATATAAGCTCATAAGTATCTTGCATACCTATTTAGTAAGTTGTGATGTCGCATACAGGCCGAGCGAAATGACAACGCTGGTCACAGAAGCTTGCCACAATAACTCGTTTTATTGCAAGTCAATCGATCGATGTTCACACAGAATAAAGGCCACGTAAGTAACATATTAGCACGTACAGCAGTGAACAATATGCATGCATCAGCGTTCATGTGCAAAGAAGGTATACGTACTACGCATAGCCCTAACGCAGATGCCCGGAGCACAGAAGATGTCCAGCGCTGGCTGATATATCCACCGCACTGCACGAAACCCTTGCTGCAGTAAGTAAAGGCATACCGTTTACGTCCCTGCACTTGTGTAGCTCAAGATTTCGCAACAACTTGTTTAGAGTATTCGGTAAACTTTCTGTAATTGGTATCAACATAATTGCGCGCCTTTCACGAGTAGTGCGGCGAGCCAGTTTGTTTCCTGGTCCGAACTGCCAACTAAAGTGCGTCACTTTCCAATTTTCTACACGTTCACACATTGCATGCTTTTGAATGCCCGAAATCAAATGAACGGTTTTTTATGCTTACCATTTTGAAGTCTTACAAATAAAATTGTCGAAAAAAGGCTTCGCTCGGTTTCGTTTACCTACGCAGCCAGGTGCGCTGTCGTCGTTTCGATGGTGGCGACTCCTCACGCTGTGGACGCGAAGCTCACAACACGCCACGGGCCTGGCGTTGCTTCGTGGTGTGGTTTTAATAAAGTGCTGCTGGTCAGCCGAGTCGTTGTTGGGTTTCCGTGGAGTACGTTTGACTCGCTCGTGTCGGTGAGCCAATTGCCGGCGCGCGCCGAGTTCCAAGTCCAGTCGTCGGTCCCCTTGCCGTCGTTCGGACGCCGCCCGCCGGCACAGCAACAACTTGGCGACGAGGATGTGGGATTTGTTCTCCGCAACCATCAAGAATCATGAGTGAGTTTTCGTACTGCCCGTTTTGAGTTATGCTTGGACTGACGCCTTTAGCGTCCGCGAAGAGGGCTAAGCCTCGTGCACCCTTTGTGTGCAGACCTTTCAGTTTAGGCCTTTGCGCTTGTTCTGTTATGCGACTTCCTTGCCTCTCCTATCAGCATGGCTTTTTTAAACACCTTCCCGCGTTCCTTGAACTGCCGGGGCCACGGCAGTTCATTCCATGAACTTATTGGAAAAAAAAATGTTTGAGGGCCATCTCGAGGCAGCCGGCAGCAGCGGCTGGCACGACGGCACTGGTTAGCCTACTAGGAAGGGAGGGACACAGAAGATATTTCGCGACAGCAGAACAATATGAAGCCCAAAACACTCAGGGAATTGTGGCGTCGATTACGCCATGTGTCGAGGTGCCCGCGTCGGCGTCTGAAAGCGATTCATCGTTTACGGCCGGATGGAAACTACAAACGCTCGTAGAACAACTTGATCAGCTTTTCGCCACGTTTTTCAATCCATTGGTAGAACGTCACGAATTTACAAGTCGGTGGCAACTGCCCGGGGAAAATTTATTGGAATATGTGACGGTTCTAAAAGAAGAGGCAGTGAGATGTAAATTTGGCGTAACGTACGTAGAACGCGTCCGCGACCAAATCATTCACGGTACCTCCAAACCACGGGTTAGAGAGAAATTGCTTGCGCATGGGGAAGAGTTGAAGAGAGACAAGGCTGAAGAAATCGAGCGGACATTAAAAGCGTTGCCCTTGGCTAATCGAGCGTTTGTTTCAGGTCAACCTGAAAGTGCTCAAGTGATCGCACATGGCGCGCGAGATGGCGGCGCGAAAAACAAAAATGGCAATAATGGCCGAAGCAACTGGGGAAGACGCGACGTTACCGCAACGTATCCGGAAGGACGTGACGTCACAGAAGTTCCGGAAAGAACAAATTACTTTCCACCACAGTCATCTTAGGAGTCCCGGACTGCAGTTCAGAATGAAAAAGCTCGCGGTGACCTACCGCATCAAGTGTGTGGCTGCTGTGGAAGCAGATATCATCGTTCGTTTTTCCGAAAGTGTCCAGCAAAGAATCGGCGTTGTCCAAAGTGTAACACTCTGGGACATTTAGACAAGATGTGTTGCAAGACGGACCAGGTCCAGAGCGTGTCAGCCAGGGAAGTCGTCGGCGTCGTACTGGAACACCAGGCTCATAAACAAGCGTCGAGTTCAGCATTGGTATCTTCGTATCATCCTGCGACGTACGTGCTTACAGTTGGCGTTGCATCCAGAAGAGACTTAGTCGTCCACGCGGTGGTCGGTGGTGTCAATCTGCAACTGTTAGTGGATACTGGAGCATATGTAGTTTTGATGACTGTCGAAGACTTCCAGCATCATTTCAGCAAACAACATGTCCTGTCTAAGGCTGTCGTAGACCTGCGGAATTTCTGGAAACATAGCATCGGAGTGATCGGCTCTTTTCAAGTTCCAGTGACGGTGTCACAGCGGTCCTATATCACTGTTTTCTACGTCACCGACAAAGGCACAGCACTCGTGGGGCTTGATGCCATCCAGCGACTGGGCATCCAGATCGACGGCGCTACCTTAACGTGTCGTCTAGCATCATGTACAGTGCAGTGTCCCTCCAACGTGCCTTCCGGCTTCGAGCATCTCTTCAGCAACGAGTTGGGTCTCGTCGAAGGCTTCATTGGTCGAATTCAACGGCTGCCAGATGTGATTCCGGTTGCATCCAAGTTGTGACGGTTGCCTCTAACTCTTCGGGACCAGGTGTCTACCGAGCTACGACGACTCGAGGACTGTGATGTCATCGAACGAGTTGACGCCTCGGAATGGGTGTCGCCACTCGTCGTCGTCCGCAAGAAGAATGGGAGCATCCGACTGTGTGTGGATCTTCGAGAACCCAATAAGGCAATTGTCATTTATGGGTATCCTTTACCGCACGTTGAAGAGTTATTACAAATGCTTCATGGAGCTGCTTATTTTTCCAAGTTAGGCTTCGCATCTGCGTATCATCAGTTGTTGGAAGAGAGCAGTAGAGATTTAACGACGTTCATAACACATGATGGTTTGTTCAAGTTTAAGCGTGTGTGCATTGGTCTGACGTCCGCGCCTGTAGTTTTTCAAAAAATTAATGCCACAGGTCCTAAAGAACTGCGAAATGTGGTTTGCTATCTTGATGATATTCTTGTGTGGGGGAAAACTCAGTCTGAGCATGACGCGAGCTAATTTCAGTTTTGACTTGTATAGCAAACAGTGGCATGAAGCTAAACAATAAATGTCTTTTTTCTGTCAAGGAGCTCAGTTTCTTGGGACACAAGATTTCAGCTGAGGGCCTTTGACCTTTAGACAGTAAAGTGAATGCTATCGTGGATGCTCCAACTCCTACAGGCATTAAGTCATTGCTCTCATTTTTGGGGCTGACAGACTATTATGCCAAGTTCATAGATCGCTATGCAGATCTAGTTGAACCACTTCGTCTCATGCTCAGACAGGGTCAAAAATTTTGTTGGTCGAAGAGTGCTCAGCCCAGTTTCATGCAGTTGAAAACGCGTCTTACTTGCTCGCCTGTGATTAAGGTGTTTAATCAGGATCTATCTGTGGTAGTTCCAATCGATGCATCGGACGCTGTCACCGGAGCAGTGTTACAGCAGCGGTATGGTCCTAAGCTTGAAACCATACCATTCGCGTCGAGAAACCTGTCAGAAACTGAAAGGAAATACTCTATGGGCGAACGCGAAGCACTTGCGTGCCTGTTAGCATGCGAAAAGTGGCACTTTTACTTTTGGGGCAGGCGTTTCACTCATAGAACTGACCATCAAACTGTATTTGCTTTGTTAGCAACAAAAGATGCCGGTCGTCAACCGTTAAGAATTACAAGGTGGTCAGCTAGACTGTTATACTACAATTTTGGAGTAGAGTACTATAAGGGCACGGAAAACGTGGTGGCCGATGCCTTGTCTAGACTGCCATTACAGAACAGTCCAAAACTTAGTCAGGAGGAAGAAGTAGTATTATTAATGACATCAGTAGTCGATAAGAAAATTGTGCAGGTTGCAACGAATATAGATGAGATATTACAGAAAGTGTGTGAGCATGTATCCAAGGGTTGGCCATCAAAGAAACCAAACGATGGCTAATGGCATATTTTCATGTTAAAAATAATCTCTCCTTTGTAGATGGGTTACTTATGCGCGGTGACCGTGTAGTCATTCTGAATGTCCTTATACCTACTTTCATGCAGTTAGCAAATGAAAATTATCAAAGAATAGTACGCACTAAATAACTTTTCCTTGAGAGATATTGGTGGCTACAAATGGATGGTTCAGTAGAGGAATATGTAAAGCATTGTCATGTCTGTCAGCTCGCAGATAAGTCTGCCAAGCCTCGTGTGGCGCCGTTGCAGCCAGTCGAATGGCCAGATGGGCCATGGAAAAAATTGGGTATGGACATTGTCAGCCCATTACATGTGTGCTTTACAGGGTATATTGGTCGATTTCTATTCTAAGTGTCCCGAGGTTTTTGGAACGAATACAATATCAGCAGAGGACGTCATTAAGCTGGTGGACTGGTCATTTAGCCGCAAAGGGCTACCAGAGGTATTAGTTACCGACATTGGTCCATAGTTTGTGTCACAGCAGTTTGAGAACAATCTTAAGGAAAAAGGCATTCGCCACGTGTTCTCGTTCAATTATTATCCCCAGTCCAACGGTCAAATAGAACGCCTGAATAGGGTTCTTAAGAAACATTTACAGGTAGCTAGACTGGAACGGAAAGATCCAGCAAAAAGCAACACACAGTTTTTGAGTTCACACGGAGTCACTCCACTGCGGTGACAGGTCTTTCGCCAGCTTTTTTGCTGCATGGCCGTCAACCTCGCTCTAGAATAGACATTAGCAAGTTCAGGATCCATCCTCAGGTATCAGGGTTACAAGCTTATTTGCATCAGGTCCGTATAGAGTCTCTGCAAAACAGCGAAAGAGTAAAGAATACTTTGATAAAAGGAAAGTTGCGCAGAAACACCGCATAAAGGTAGGAGACTTGGTTGAAATAAGGCTCGATAGGAAAGGAAATTGTAAGTATAGCCAGCCTCATAGGGTGCAGGATCAGGTTGCGCCTTTCACTTTTGTGCTAAGTAATGGCAAGAAATGGAATGCTTCCAAACTGACAGTAATTCCTGAGGGTTCCTTTGAGAAGGCGGCTCGTCCTACGCCACCTGAAGAATTAATTTACCCTTACTTAACACAGACAGTTGTGATAGCCAGCCCGCCTAGTTCACCTGCTCTAGTTGGCTCCCCCCAAATCTTCAGACAGACTTTCAATTATCAGAGCTTTCGGTTAATGAAAGGTCTGTATCAGAGGTTCCTCAGGGAACGTTGGGATGTCAAGAGGACCCTGTTGGGCAACCCTATATAACTGTTCAAAATCATATCAATCGCGGGGAGAGAGAAAATGAAGGGGTGACGGGGTTTGCGATGTCGACCAAAAATGATCGCAATCCACCAAGTTCTTCTGTGGCCTCTTCGCGTCCGCGCCGTGAGACAAAGCGCTCAGAGTGGTTTAAAGACTTTGTGTCGTAAGTGCGGCCATCATGGAGATTGACTGTGGCAGTGTAATGTGTGTTGTCTTGCATGATCGGGGAATGATCTTGTGGGTTGTGGTGCCATTCATCAATGTGCGGACAGATAATTCATCTCGCCGTTGGTGTGAATTTAGTTGGATGTGTGGACACTCACAGGACTGTAATGACTGTTTTTATTGACGGGGGGGGGAATGGTGTGGTGTTGTGGCGCCATCCTTGAGAAGGATGCGCACTGTTTGTCGTGTTGTTGTGTGCTTTATATATAGATGTCTTTGCAGACCGGCACACGTGATTGTCAGCAGCCAATTACGTGTGTACGCGTCGCTTTGTGATGCGGTTTTAATAAACGGCTGCTGGTCAGCCGAGTCGTTGTTGGGCTTCCGCGGAGTGCGTTTGACGCACTCGTGTCGGTGGGCCGAGTTCCGCGTCCCGCCGAGTTCCGCGTCCAGTCGTCGGGCCCCTTGCCGTTGTTCGGACGCCGCCCGCCGGCACAACACATACTACCGAGGTACAGTCAGTTTCATACCCCCCGAGTCTTCATCAACCAAGGTGCGAGCGAATGTCAATGCCCAATGGTAACAGCGACACTGCGGCTGACCAAGGCTACGATTACAGTCTCAGCGTGCCAAGTCAAAGCCTAGACGAGACCGACCGCAGTGACAGAACTCAATCCACCCATCGGAAAACGCACTGGAAGCTTCGCAACGTGGCCGAGGTAATGGACCACCGCAACACTAAGTCGTAACCCAGTGTCACTATCGGCCAAGGTTTACTCCAAACTTTAGCAAACCTCGGCGTCTTCACCGGCATTTCGAACGACCACGGCAACACATCCAGTGAAGGCCATCGAATTTAGCTCCGAAATATTTTCAGACGAAGTTCAAGCGTGGAAGAGTCCGACCACCACGATGCAGCCCACCTCGCCCACCTGAAGCACTGTCGATAGCTCCACGCGCTCGCAGTCATGACCGAGTGTGATGACTAAGAGCAGCGGAATCGTCTTCGTCTTCCTCTGCTTCCTCCAGCTAGCTGGAGGAAGCAGAGGAACACGAAGTACCGAATAGAACAGCTGGCCCAGGACAACGCCTCCTAGAAGAACTATGCCTGGAACATCGCTCTCATTTCAATTGGGAGCCTCCTGCTAGCACGCAATCTCGGAGGTCATGCCTACTGCCTTGTGTTGCGACCGGCCGCCGCGTGAGACCGCTGGCCTCCGTACCACTCAGTCACGTGACATAACCGTACGCTGTCACGTGACATCACGGCTGCTCGGAGGCAACTGTGAGATCATTGCAGGGTTCGCAGGGGGTGGCCGTCAGAGACGCTCGCCTTCGTACCGAAGGAGGAGGGTAAAATCAAAGCATAGGGCAGCACGTTTGCGGCTCACGTTCCAGAGAGAGAGAGGAAACTTTATTAGAGCTTGGCCGGCAGCTTGGTCTTGGTGGCCTCAGATGGCGGCGCTGAGTCCCTGAACTCGGGCGGCATCTTCGGCCTGCCGGACAGCCCAGAGCTGGTCGTTGAGCTCCGAGCTTCTGAGCGCCGCCTCCCAGCGGCGGCGTCGCCGACGGAGAAGGTCCCCCGCGGCTCCCGCAGACGGAACGGCGGCGGGAACGAGTGAGCTCGAGGCTTCCTGTTGCCTGGTATTGGCAGCCGCCATAGGCGCATCGCGAACGGCGGCCGTTTCTCGACCATTGTTACCGGCGCATTCCCAGAGCATGTGGCGCAGCGTTGCTCTGTGCCCGCATGCTTTACATAGATCGGTAATGTGTAAGTGCGGGTAGCAGTGGCGTAAGACGACCGGGCTGGGGTAAGAGTGGGTTTGTAGTAAGCGATAGCTTACGGCATCGTGTCTGTTTAATTTGCCATGCGGTGGCGGGAACTTTCGCCTTTCCAGTCTGTAGTGTTGCGTAATATCTCGGAACGTGATGAGACGATCACCCCACGACCGTTGTGGTCTGTGTTGTCGCTGCGTGTCTGTCGAAGTGTCTCGATCCGGCAGATCAGAAGCCCCGTTCTCGGGAGCGGAGGCGGCGGCCACGGAATGTGCCACGGCTCGGCGAGTGAGACCTCGAGCCGCGGCGTGGGCCGCCTCGTTGCCCGGAAGCGGGACATCGGTGTGTGCCGGGGTCCAAAGGAGGAAGACTGTTAAATTTTGTTGTGGCGATCGCGACGCTGAGTCACCATCACCGCACATCTTAAGGATGCGGGCCGCTTCCCGCGAGACGCGGCCGCGCGCGAAGCCGCGGATTGCTGCCTGCGAGTCGCTGATTACGATCGTAGCGTTCGGCACCGTGGCGATTGCTAGGGCTATCGCGGCTTCTTCGGCCGCCTCCGTATGTCCCGTGGTCACCGTGGCGCTCGCGAGGCATTTGCCCGCACGGTCAACGACCGCAGCGGCGTGTGCGTGTCTCCCGTCCCCATATCTCGCGGCATCTACGTACACAACTTCGTCGCTAGTGCCGTACTTCTTTTGAAGGTCTCTAGCTCGCTGGTTACGGCGCCCGACGTGGTGCGTCGGGTGCATATTCTTAGGAAGCGGCGGAACAATTAGGCGGTCGCGAACCGAGGCAGGAACATCCGCTTTTTCTCCCTGCTGAGTGTGGTACCGGATGCCAAGTGACTCGAGGATGTGTCGACCCGTCTTAGACCCCGACAAGCGTTCGTTTTGCGAAACGACATGGGCCTCAATTAACTCGTCGAGTGAGTTGTGCAGTCCAAGTTCTAGTAACTTTTCAGTGCTCGCATTCAGTGGAACTCCAATTGCTCTCTTGAAAGCCTTTCGTATTATACATTCGATTTTGTTTTTTTCTGAGCCTAGCAATTTGAGGTAGGGGGCAACGTATGTTATACGGCTTATTGCGTACGCCTGCACTAGACGGATCGCGCAGTGTTCGCGCATACCAGTACGTCTGTTCGTGATACGACGTAGGAGTCGGATCGTGTCGTCTACCGAACGACGTAGTCTTCGCACCGTCTCACCATTATGGCCGTTTGCCTGCAGGTGTAACCCCAGAATTCTAATTTTGTCTACGTGTGGAATGGGAGTGCCATCTGCCAATAGAACGCTTATTTTGTAGCACTCCCTTTCCTCGTCGCGCGGGGTTTTGCGACCTCTACTTGTAGGTTTGTAGATTAGAAGTTCCGACTTGGTTGCCGAGCATTCGAGGCCCGTTCCTCGCAAGTACTCCTGAACTTCGTCTACACCTGCCTGGAGCGTACGCTCGACGTGACCATCACAACCTCCGCCGGGAACCCAGAGGGTGATGTCATCCGCGTAGATACTGTGATACAATCCTTGTATGCCTAATAATTTCTCGGGTAGCCCAATTAGAACTAAATAAAAGAGTAATGGCGAAATTACGGAGCCTTGTGGCGTGCCCCTCGAGCCCATCTCAAATTCTTGCAGTTCCACATCTCCAACGATGACGCGTACGCGTCTGCCGGCAAGGAAGTCACGTATGTAATTATATGTTTTTTGTCCTAGTCCTAATGTTTGAACTCTGTTTAAAATTGCTTCGTGTTTAACGCTGTCGAAGGCCTTTTTAATATCTAGGCCAAGGATCGCCTTGGTTGAGCTGGTAATGTCATCAACAATGTGGTGCTTCAGCTGAAGCAACGCGTCTTGTGCGGAGAGATTGCGGCGGAATCCTAGCATGGTGTGCGGAAATACATCGCGGACTTCGAGAAAGTCAGTCACGCGTTTGAGGACTGCGTGCTCCAGAACTTTTCCTACACAAGACGTGAGCGAAATTGGCCTTAGATTATCAAGCGCAACCTGCTTGCCCGGTTTAGGAATCATGATAACTCGAGCTCTTTTCCATGCTTCAGGAAGGGAACCGCGTTGCCAGCACTCGTTGACATAAGTCACAAATCGGGAGATTGACTCGTCATCTAAGTTGCGGAGAGCCTTGTTCGAAACCCGGTCCAGGCCGGGCGCCGATCGGGTGTTTAGTTCAAAAAGGACTGCCCGAATTTCCGCTTCGCTAAATTCGGCGTCTAGTTGCTCATTAGCAACGCCGTCATAATCTGGGTGTTGGACGCTCTCTGCCGACTTAAAGTAACGGTCACGTATTGCACCGAGAAGGTCATCGCCTTTATGATCGTTCACAAGTCTCCGAGTTTTATGGCCTTGAGCGGCACGAGTATCTTCCGGATCCAATAGGTGCCGGAAAAGGCGCCAAGCACTCGCCCCGCGCATCTGTCGCTCGAGGCCGTTGCACAGGTCTTCCCATTGTGACCTACAGACTTGGAACGCATGTTCCTCAATTTCTCTGTCTAACCGTGCTATGCGTTTTCTCAACGCCCGGTTATGTCTTTGGCGCTTCCACCTCTTGAGTAGGGCTTGCTTTGCTTCCCACATGTGTAGGAGCCTGCTGTCGATTACTTCGAGCTTCGCTTCGGGCGGGATGTGGCACGTTACCGCGTCTACGTCCCGATTGAGCGTCGCGGTCCACTCGTCTATATCCGTGATCGGCTCGTCGCCTCGCCCGCCTTCTGCTCGCTGTTTGCGGAACGCGTCCCACTGCACTAATTTGAGTTTACGGCCTGTGCTTTCAGAGTATGTTCTACGAACGCTCAGGCCCGTGTCTACCGTAATCTCTATCAGAGAGTGGTCACTTCCTAAGTCCTCCTGCGTGTTTTGCCAGGACGCCGCGGTGACATTCGACACGAACGCGAGGTCCGGTAGCGTGTCTGCGCTCACGCTGTTACCCCGGCGCGTCGGATCGGCGGGGTTCACGATCAGTTCAAGCCGTTGGTCTTGCGAGTCTTCCCAAAGGTGTTTGCCCTTGAGCGTTTCACGCGTGTATCCCCAGGCCCCATGGGGCGCATTAAAATCACCTGCAACTAGCAGAGGTGCGCCGTTGGCGGCCGTGCTTGCTCTCCGGAGCAGCTCCCCAAATCGGTGCTGTAGCGTGGGTTTACTGTAGACGTTAAGTACAAACAGGCCTCGGCCGCGCTTAGGAATTAATTCTACAAAAACATGCGGTATCCTTACGCACTCAAGTTCGCGCTGCGCCACCGTGATGTTGCGTCTAACTAGCACGGCGGCGACCGGCGCCGGACGCGGCGGGGGCGACGACAGCGACCGCGGTCGCGCCGACGACGAGAGCGGATCGCTCCGCCCTCGGCGACCCGCGGCCGCCCCCGGCGCCCCACCACGCGCCGAGCGCTGTGTAGCACGTTTTTCTTTCCGCCTGTTGTCCGCCGCGGCCGCATTTATGGCTTTGTAACCAGCTAGTTTTGCCGGATAATTTGTTTCCTGCAAAAGGATAATGTCCGGTTTCGTCTCACGGCTTCGAATAAATTGCTCGAGATTTCCCCGCTTCCTCCTATATCCCCGACAGTTCCACTGCCAGATCGTGTACTGTTGTTTGTGAGTGTTAGTGTGAGTGTGCGCGTGTCTAGCCATGGTGATGCTTGTGTTTAATTTAGCCCATCGCCGTCGAGGCGACTGGGGTGCGGCTGAATCTGCGGCTCGGCGTCTGGCAGCGCGTTCTGCTGCTGCTGACTCTGTTGCTGTCTAGCGTAGGGCTTACTCACCGTTCTAATCGGTCTGCCCGCAGATGGCGGGAGTCGCGCTTCAATGTTTTCTATGCGCGCCGTGTGCGCGGTGAGCATTTGTGTCATTTGTTCAGAGAGCTTAGCTATCGCACTATTGAACATGTCATTCATCTGAGCCACCTGTTTAGCTAAACGTTCATCGAGGCTGGTCTCTATAGTATCGATTTGTTTCTGTAGCTTATCATAACGGCCAAACCGCTGTGTGGATTCGTGCCTGGCAGGATCTAGTGCTATCCTTTTCGCGGTACACGGGCGGTCTTCGCGTCCGCCTGCCCCCTCTCCCGAACTGCTCTCGTCATCCGTCTCCGTCCCCGCCGCCTCGGGTCTCGACGGAGTCGAAGACCGAGGCGTCGGTGGTGGCGGCGCCGTCGACTGTTGCTGCGGTTGTTGCATTCGTGGAGCCTCTCCTTTCAATTTGGAATTTTCCGCTCTAAGGGCGGCGTTCTCGCGTTTCAGCTCTGAAATTATCGATTGTAATGGTCCTAGGCGTTGTTCTAGCGCTCGCTCTACCGCTAGCTTGAGCTCGCTCCCACCGCCGCCACCGACGGCGGGACCGCCAGGACGTCCCGCCGAAACAGCGCCGCCGGCGCGACAGGCGGCTACA
Source organism: Rhipicephalus microplus (assembly GCF_043290135.1). Taxonomy (NCBI): domain Eukaryota; kingdom Metazoa; phylum Arthropoda; class Arachnida; order Ixodida; family Ixodidae; genus Rhipicephalus; species Rhipicephalus microplus. The sequence continues at coordinate 186,040,001 of NC_134702.1, forward strand.
TCCGCCCATCTCACCTGCTGCCATGTGCACATGGGTCCTTGTTGTTGCGGCTGCCGCCACGTCTGATGCTGCTGACTTTGTTGGGTGCCTTGGTTGACAGCTGCGGCGCCCGGAACGGCGCCACCGCGCGTCTTCGACATGCTTCTCGGCCTTGGTGTCCGGCTGCGAGAGCGGGACCGGGATTTACCGCCGCCGCCTCTCGCGTCTCGGCTTGTCGAGCGTCCTCTTCGGGTGGCGTTGGATGAATGACTGTCAAACGCCGGATAATGATTGTAGTAACCTCCGTTGCCTTCGGTGCTAATGCCGCTGTTGTAGATGCTGTCGGATGCCGCGGCCGCTTGCTCTTCTTCACGCCGCTTTCGCTCTAGGCGGCGACGCTTGACTATGTAAGGAGTCTTGTATCTCGCCTTGCAGACGCGGTCACCCGTGAGATGATCCTTGCCACACAGTTGACACCGCGGCTCGCAGCGATGGTCAGAAGGTGGGTTACTGCTTCCGCAGCCACGGCAAATCTTGTCGGCAGGGTTGGGACACACGTCGGAGCGATGGCCCAGCCTCCCGCACGCGTAGCACACGTCGATGTGCTTTCTGTAGAGGGAGCATCTCACAAGCATAGGTCCATAGTATACGTGTCTGGGAACACGGAAACCGTCGAACAATACGATGATGTTGTCCGTGGTGCCCATTCGCTTGGCATGCAGCACGCTGGGGTTGCGCTGCGTCACTAGGTTGTTAACGATGTCCTCCGGGCTCTCGTCTTTGGAAATGTTCCTAATCAGGCCCTTAGAAGTGTTCTCCGGGGCGGCCTGATAGGCGTTCGCCTCGAACTCTCGGTTCCCGATGCAAAGCTTGCTGATGGCTCCGTAGCGTTTGGCTCTGTCCGCGGACGGAGTGCTGAGCACCACGACGTTCTGTTTAACGTTGAGGCAGATGCTGTCCTCTCTAGCCGCTTCTCTACCGATACCTGCCGCGTTACGAAGGCAGCAGTAAATGCGATCTATCTTGTATTCAGCCCCGTTGAATCCGCCGCGGGGGCGCACAATGATCCTGTAGTCATCGGGCGGTAACTCTGGCATTCGGCTCGCCTTAGCGAGGTGCTGCAAGTAACGAGCACACTTCTTTTTATTCTGCGCCGCTGTGGCAGTATCCGGGGCAATCCCTGTAGTAGCCGCGGCAGCCGCCTGTTGCTGCGTCTCCGTCTTCTGGTCTTGCGCTGTCTCGGACGCGCCGTCGGCCTGTTTCGTTCTCTTTACGCTGCACCATCCTGCTCCCTCGCCGAAATCTTCCGGCCGTATGTCCTCTCCTTCTACCTCTACGACAACCATTTAGCCCTGGCAAAGGCCTTGTACGCTGCCGTCGGGGATCGGGAGCTCCGAGGAGGTCCGGCGACACGTTAGGCTTGCAGGCCCCACCGCCACAGCGGCCGGCCTATGGCGTCGTGCGCAGAGACGCTGGACTTGGCGTTCTTGCTTTCGTGGTGGAATAAAAGGCGCCAATAAGTGGCTAAAAAGTGGTCCCACCTGGCAAAACTTGGTGTCAGGGAAGTCCTTGAAACTGCCGTCGATCGATGGTGACAAGCGTTTTCCACGATAAATTCGACAATCCACCAAAAACATAGGAAAATTGCGGAGCCGACGCGCAACACGTCCGCACTCCGTGGCCCCCTAGCGGTGTCTCCCTCACGTTCCAGGCATATTTTTTTCGGCAGAGTCTGCTGCGCCGCGCGGCGCACTAGCCATCCCCCACTACAAAAACGGCTGCTGCGCCGCATGGAAGTGACGTCATGCACTTTTCCGGTTAGGTGTTTCGTTTGAATAGTCGGGAGTGTCTAGCGGTACACCTAGACGTAATGATAAAAGCCGTTAAAGTTACGTCCAAACGTGAAAGTTAACAAAAAGTGTTAGTTAAATCCAGCGTGACAACAATACAAATCCGGCTTGTTTGCCATTCCAAACCACTGTGGCGTAGTTTGCTAGAGGAACACATCAAGAAGTGGTGAGGTCGGGGGTTCAAGCCTCACTGCAGTCTTCAATACTTTCTCTTTTTTGTTCATGCATGTTTTGTTTTAACATTTGCGCCTCCTCATCAGCCTCCCGTCAGCCTGACTTGCTGCTGGTGGTGGTCCCGTCCACAGGCCCTTTAATATTGGATCTTTGATGACTCTCGCAGAATCGACTATATTTATTATGATAAAGCCTTTTTGTGAATTAGTCCTCTTAATCGGTGAGACGCAAAAAGACACTAAACACTCAAATGCAGCTGGCTGCAATGGTTTCTTCGGCACAGGTGTCAAGAATGTTTATTTCCACGGTTTGTCAAAGTTTTGAGAGCAGAAAGGCGCACTGCAACGTAGTCTCGGGAAACTTTTTTTATGTCGCTCAGTGTACCTTCACCTGACGAGGTAACCGACAGGCCGCTTCAAAATACTGCTGTGCCACCGCAACACTGTAGGCGATCAGCACTTGATAAACGATGCCCAAGGTCAAGTGCTGACGGCGTTAGCCCATCTAACTACAAAACAGCGTGCCTGCCTTGCTGAATAACATGCACGGCCTGTGACAGCACGGGAGCATTTACGTAGCAACGGACGAGAACGGCCGTACGTGTTCGCGCTTGACAAAACAGCCGGCAATGCAGTAGCTTTGGCCTTCCGTGATCACAGGATTCGTAAAAACACTACTCTAAAGTTGTTTCCATTCATCGTATGAACATTTCGCCGACGCGCTGGGGTTTCAATATGTGCGTCCTGTCAGTCACACGTGATCTGTGCGAAAGCATTTATTTCATCGTCGACCTTGCCGTACGGGACAAGTAAAACTCAGCAGCAAGAACACTTTCACCTTTGACAACACCGCGCTTGGCATTGCAATCTAGAAAATGCAGTACGTCCAACAACAATAATCCGAACTACATACTGAGAAACTTCACGGCGCACGCACCCAGACGAAGCTGCGGCGCGGTGGACAGCCGCGCTAGCTCCAACCACCAGGTTAAACTGGGGCATCCAGCAATCACACGAAGCAGTGACTACACAGGGTCTTCAGTTCTCCTTTGGGGTGGCCTAGGCCATGGCCACGATTTCATCAGTTTTCACCACCTACACACATCGCAGGCAGCTACCATTTCGCAGTGTTTACCTTTCGAAGCCGCATCGCCCATGGCGTCGCCTGTATTTAAAATACTTGTAATGTGTGTTTAATTAACAAACATAGACTGATTGACTCGTTAAACACCTGCTTAGTAAAATTTTTGTAGGTTTAAAGCATTACACATGAATAATTTATATATTTAACAAGCTTTAGGTGATAATTAATAAAGTGACGTCACTTTTGTGTGGCGCAGGAGCCACTTTTGTGTGGGGCTGGCCATGGAATTTACGGGGCTGGCTGCTGCGTCGCGCGGTGCAGGAGACGCTGCCAATTTTTTTTAGGAGGTGTTGCCCAGAATCAGGTGCTGGCTCTGTCATTTATTCCTTGACAATATTACGTTCAAGATTGTTCGCACTATTATTATGAATCATCATCAATGTATGTTTTTTTGCTGTTTCTAATTATCTCGTTTCATGATGCCATTTCACCTTTTCTCTGCCCCGGTAAACAACGATGGCATCGGCTCGGGTGTAGCAAGTCCACATCGAAGCTTGTGAGCGAGCATCAGTGCGTGTTCGTTAGGTGATCTGCACTTATCGAGCAGGGGAAACGAAAACAGCAATGCGTCATGAAATACTTTGTTTCCCACACATGCAGTCACCGAGACGTTGTGTGCCAGCGATATAATCAGCGATTGGATTGGATAAACTTTTAATTTTTATCGGATAAACTTTTATTTTTTTATTGGATAAACTTTTATTATATAATCAGCGAAAGTGGGACTGTAATCGCTATAGCCGCCTTGAAAGTGACACCGGTGACCTGCCAGTCTTTAGTAACACGAGCTGTCTGGAAGAAGAATTGCGATTGGAAACTGTACGTAAAACTAATGACCCTTTTTCTAAATAGCGTTGCATACGTGGTCGGCGTTTCAGCTGCCTAATATTGTTGACACGGTAACGCTGAAAATCGCGTACTGTAACACCGCTCCCGTTGGCGTCTACAATGGGAGTCGTTCCTTGTGCTTTCCTTACAGGTAACAGACGCGTTCATGTATTACCTTGTTGACTTTGCAAAAACAGCGTTCTTAGCCGAGTAAAGATAGCGTTTCACCCACTTAGTTATAAGAACGTCAGACGCCCGGTTACAGCATACTAGAAGAACACAGTGGGCTTACTCCACAGCTACTCCGACGCTTTTGGCGTCACATAAGAGAGATGACCCCACAGGCATCTTCAATGGAAGCTTCACCTGCAGAAGTGCTCACCGATGGCCACTCGTAAAAGTTGGAACGTGCATTTATTCGATATTTGTAATAAACTTGCATGCTTTGACTGCCCTCTGCATATATTAGGAGCTCCTGGTGCTCTCGCTTCACAGTGTTTTCCTTTTCTTTTGCGATACAGTTTCCCGAAAATTAGTCCGATGGCAGCCGGCGCAGTCTGTGCATTCTCCTTTCTAGTGCGACGCAGCTAACGCTTTGTGTGTGTGTGTGTGGGGGGGGGGGGTGTTTCGGAGGGCGTCTGCCTGAGTTAGTAGAGTGTTCTTGATAAGCACTCTGTTTGTTCCGGCCACATCGTGTTTCCTCGAATATAACACCTGGTCGAAAAGGATGATGTATCCCACAAATTATGTTTTGATACAGTGAGCAAATGTACTGTACCTGCTGTGTTTTCCACATGCCCTAAAAAGAATTCGCAACAAGATGATGCCCGCCCTTTCACGACGTAATTAGAAAACAGTGCACGTTCACTTCCTAGAAAAGCTTCAACATGCAGGCGTGCCGGCTGGGTTTGCGCCTTTATTATAAAGTGAAATTGTAGTGCTTAAATCATTTTTGTTCTGCTTCAGTTGTAGACCATGGCACAACAGTTTTCTGAGAGTTATTAATAATCATAATTATGCAGATACACGTATGTTAGACATATTTAGAGCTACGTAGTGAAAAAACTAAATAAAGATACACACGAAGCTTCTGCTCCTGACATGATAGCTGTTATTTGCAAGAACTGAAGTACACCATCTAGCCACTAATTTACACACCTTATTCACTTCATGTGTGACGGCTCATCTTCAGCTGCTTGGCCCTCTGCCGCTTCCCGGCCTAATTGTTAGTGTTCAGTCCTTTCAAATTGAATGAAGACGAGTGACAACGTAAAAAGTAATTACTTTCGCTTTGAGGGTAGCTGCGTGCACACTGCAACCAACTGCAATCGAGGGTCGGCGCTGAACGATTGCCAGTATGACCATAATGCTGTCAGAGTGCAGCTTACTCTGGCAAAAAGATTCTGTGAAAATATCCTCGAGCTTTTTCATGAAGCTGTACAGCTGACTTGAGGGATGAAGGAGGCCTCCTCGGTCACAAAAGTTGGTCAGCTGAACAAGTTGAAAACATCCTCGGCGTGGATAGTGGGTGAGGTATGCGCACTTTTTTTTTCCACCGATAATATGCACAGACGCGGTTGCAAGTGGAGTTCGCAAACTGCGTTGGTGTCTTCTAGAAGCTTGTCCGCTCTGTGCTGGTTCTTTTCGCATTCTTTCGGCCTGTTTTCATACTTCAGGACACCAAACAATGACAGCTTTTGCTTACTCTTCAGGAACACGTTCCCTGTTAGACACCCAAGCACCTAAAATTGGTTTTGCCGTTGTCGCGGCATGGTTACAGTATGCACTGTAAAGCATACTGTCATCTTGCGTGGTGCGTAACGCTCAATGCTGACGGCGAAAATTCGGCGCAACAATGTCCACAGCCACACAACGTGGCTCAAACTCTGTTTCTCTGCAGGACTTGACCGGCTCACAACCGGCTCAGCTGCAACGTCCCTCCCAAATATCTTCCATTGATTGCGATGCCAGCGCAGCCGCTCGTGCGACCAGAGAACCACAAACGTGCGATATTTCTGGAGCCACCCCTCTGCATACCCTCCGCCGGAGAGTGAGCACACTGCCCCCTTCTAGTACACTGTAGCCCGGTCATGAGTGATGGGTGCCAAGATTTCTGCTTCCCGTCGTTGCCTTCGTGTCCCCTAAAAGAATAATGTCAGCGTCGACTGAAAGTTCTCGCGTCTCTAATCGAAGGAAACCAATGATGCTGACCAAGTATGCACTAAAATTTAGGGAATGGTTTTTGGGTTTGGCGTCTCTCGAAGCGGCCAGTAGCTTTTTTTCTGAAATAAATCTCAGCGTTTCAAAGAACCGTCGTGTTTTCCCATACAAAATTAACATTTTATGTATTTTCTGCCAAATAAGTGTAAGATTTATGGCATGGTGGTCGTGCGAAAAAATGCATGTTAAATGTGCTTGTGAAACCGAAACCGAAATCGCGCGATAACGGATTGCTTGGCGTAGTAACACATGTGCAGAAGCTCCACCCCCGTAGCTTTCGCTGTGCTAGAGTGTACTAGAAGCATTTGAGTGGCGCGAGCGGCTGCCTTGGAGCGGCCGTTTCGGCGTGGAAATGATGCGTTGGCGCTGGCGTCGACCAATCTTCCCGGCCGGATGGCTGACAGGCGTTCCGCGTACCTGTTGGTACCTCTCGGTCGCGCCAAGTGTGAAGATGATCTCCCTCCTTTTTTTTCTTTTTCACATACCTCCCCTTTTCCGCGCAAATAAAGGTTATTTGACATTATTGTTATTGAAGTTGCTGCTGACCGCACTGCAGCCCGAAGCAGCATAGCACATTGTACAATATAACGAGCGCGTTTTTTAATTTTTAAAGTGTACATATCTTATACGAGAAACCAGCTGCCCGGTACACACCAGAAGCGCTCCACCCCCCCCCCCCCCCCGCCAAAAAAAAAGGAATAGCACAGAAAGGCGGGCGAGTTGGAACTTATCCATAGTGGGCAGCGCACAAAAGGAAACACACAAGAGAAGGAAACAGGACAAGCGCTGCACACAAAACGAAGAACTCTTGGTCGATTCCACGTAAAACACCAAAACTGGACTCAAATAAAAGGCTCATTGCTTGTGGCTGCGTGCACACACGACAAAAAAGTGGGCTTTATTGATAATATTTGAAGAACAGCAGAGTTTTTCCAAACATCCCTTTGGTTTTAAAATATGGGAATAGATTCATTGTTGTAGGACCCACAGAAATGCAAATACGTAATACTGCAAAAGAATGTCTTAGGTGAAACATAGTAGTGGAACATTTTGAGAGTTTAAAAAACGCAACACTGCAAAGCAGAGTCGTAACTAATGTTAATCATAATTGATAACATGAAAATGCAAGGTTTACATATTTATGAAACAATACATTTGCAATTAGGTAAATTGTAAAAAACGTAATATATAAAGCCAGGATACAAAAGATAACATAAAGCAAAGCAAACAGAATGACAATGTTAAGGTTGTCTTTCCAAAATGCATTAAAAAAAAAGATGTTATGGTCGAAAGATCGTTTGAAGGGTTTGATATGTAACTCGCACACAGCACAATCGGCGTCAAGCTGCTTGTCAAGCGGATGGAGGTTCCGCTCCCAAAGAAGTCGTCGTTCTTCGTCTTTCGGGGCCTTAAAAAGTGATACTTCCGACTTTGTTTCACACGCGGATATCCAGTTGTGCAACCTGGCGCGTAACAATGGTTTAGACGCTACTTCTTTGTCATTTCGCGACTAAAACCGAGATGCCGGCCATGCCGCAGAGCCAGATGAGTAAACCACAGAACACCTACCAGTGTTCTGTGGTAGATTGGGCGATATCAGCGCCGCCGCTACTTTCGCCACAAGTTGGGGATGGAGAAAGCAAGAGGAAAGCGTTTCGGTCGCGCCACTCAAAAGTTCTAGTACACTCTAGCTGTGCTGTCACAGAAATTTATCGCCGAGTATAGGTCACTCTACTCTCGGCGGTGTTCCGTGTTTGAACCACTGTGGTTTGAACCATAGAGTTTCCTAAGATTAACTAGGAGAGACTCTGGCGAAACGATCGTTCAGCGATCATGGGAATGATGGGTATAGTTACAGTGGCTAGAATAGGAAAGTGTCATAAACGCGCAGGCTAGCGCGTAACGCCTTGGAAGGAAACCGCCAGGTGGCAATAGCACACGTTTGCACGTCACCCGAGCCGGCGCTGCGCAGAGACGAGAATCAACCACGCGCGCTGGGAATGTGAAACATCTAAAATATATTTTGTTGCTCATACATGGCCACCAATGGCGACCTAGATAATATGTTAATTAGCTTTTGGAAAGCGGACGCAAATGGGTGAGCAGAAAAAAAAAATTGCCCGCAGCTTCCCTCGGGGGAACACTGAGGAGGATGCGGAGCATATAATTGGTTAACGGGGTGTTAAAGTGCGACTTACTTGGGTCGATGGCTAAATTGGTTAACGTGGTTGTGAAATGGGGTGTTAAATTGCGACTTACTTGGGTCGATGGCTAAATTGGTTAACGTGGTTGTAGGAGGGGGTGTTAAATGAGTGAACACGTACACACGTATGCGAAAGGGCGGCGCTGGTCGAAGGGACGTCGATCATTGTGTTTGTGGATTCGTTGGAATTCATTTCACCGCGACCTTGGACGTCGACGCGCCGTACAAACCAACCGACGAGCGGCAACTGAGCGAGCGAGCGCCGACCTTGAGTATATATACAGCACGACGGCGCATGCACTGTCAGCTGTTGAATGTTCTCGAAGCGCGACGCCACATGCGCGTCCACTGGAGAATCAGGAGAATTGTAGATGTCGAACGCGGTGTGTAGAGGAGGAAGGGTGCACAGATGGTGGAGGAGTGAAGCGCGCGCGGTGTGTAGAGGAGAAAGGGATGCACAGATGGTGGAAGAGTGGGCGACGGCGCGACGGCGCATGCGCGCGCGTCAGCTGTCGAATGTTCGAGAAGCGGTGTGGACGGCGCGGACGGCGCGGACGGCGCACTACAAGGCGCGAGTGTAAGATGCTCCGCATCTAAAAATTGTTCACTTGATTGGTGTGGCTCGGACCATGTTGTGCGCAGCGCAGTGTGGCATTTTTTTTCAATCAGTAAACGAGCTCATTCAAGCTGTCGCTGTGAAGCTCTTTGTAGCTAAACCACTTTAAAAAGGGGATTTCAAGGGCGTCTACAAATGCGAAGAGCTTCTCCGAAAGGCCTACCCATATGCGTCCTCATGAGGGGGGCAAAGGGGGTGGGCGCCCCCACCCTAGTCAGCACCTGGAAGGGGGGCGCTAAATCTGCTCTTTACATTGAGAGTGCAAGTGAAAGGGGGGCGCAAAATCTGCCTCATATACTGAAATAATAAGGAGGGGGCGCTCTGCAATGAACCTTCACCGCCCCCCCCCTCCCGAACGGCAAGCACGCCTATGGGCCTACTCCATTCACAGTGAGATCGAAGTGCCGGGAGATGTACCTCTCGTCGAAGGGCAGCTCACATACAGCGAAGTTTTCTTGAAGCAGCTTGTCAACTGGCGGGATCGATCTCCGCCACTGCGCAGAGCTTCGTCCTTTGAAACGCCTAACAACGCATGCTTCTCTTTAGGTGGCTTGTAACCTGTAGTGCACCCCGGGACGAAGCAATGACTTTGTTTTCGCACCATGAGAGTGCATACTGAAGCATTGTTGTCAGAGTCCCACGGCAATAAAAAAAAAACGAAGACAAACGCGCCCGACCAAACTGTCGGAAACGTGCAAACAACGTGGATGGATGGATTGATATGGCTGCCCTTTAGATCCGGCGGTGGCTCACGCCACCAAGCCGTAATACTTAGTGAACCAAAAACTAGAATTATTTCTTTCCCTTTAAATAGTGAGGTTGAGGACTCGCACTTTGCAATGAGCGGTTTAATTTTCACTCGTGCCTTGACTTTAGCCACCAATCAGATAACCTTCTTCTTGTTAATTCTACCCGCTTAAAGTCTATTTTGCCCTCCCCGTCCCTAAACCTTAGTGCTTTGAAAAACTCTGCGCCATCATCCTGAACTAAAGGGTGAAGCCCTTTACAGAACATTATCAAGTGTTCGGCAGTTTCCTCTTCCTTCCCACACGCACTGCATACTGTGTCTACTCCTTCGTATTTGGCCCGATATGTCTTGGTTCGCAATACTCCCGTCCTGGCCTCAAACAGTAGAGAACTACCCCGAGTATTATCATAGATCCTTTCCTTGGCAATTTCCTATAAACGTATGCACGACTGCGCGTGCCCCCACGCGGCTCCTCCTTAGAGGCTTCAGTGCGCTCCGTAGCTGCCCTCTGCCGCTCATCACACTTTGCTACTTTAGCCACCGAAGTATACTACACAGCTTTGCCTAGTATTCGTACTTGCGGGTGGTGAATCACTCGTGTGACTTCGTTTATTGCAGTGTTTCGGTTTTGTTTCAAAAGAAAAAAAATGAATCTGCGGAACTTTGTGGCCCGATTTAAAAAGGTAAGCCTAAAAAAATACGGTGGTGAAGCATAACCGCTGAAACTTTGCTAATTTTTGTTTCGTGAAAAAACTCCAAGCCACACGAACACACACGGAGTCAGAAGCAGGCCAGAAGTACGAAAATTAGACAAATCTGTGTACTACCCGTCATTCCCATGCTCCCTGAAGCGCCGTGCGTTGCAGTTCCCATAGACACTAGCGCCAGAATTCCCTCTATGAATTTGTCTAGACAGTGTTAGGTGGATAGCAAAACTGCGCGTCATCTAGCTGCTGCGGTACTTCCTTGTCAAGGCCTATTCCTTCGCTACTTCTAGGTGCCTGCAGTGCAGTGTAATTGGGGTGAAAACACGTTCAAGTCTGTGACGCTTTTGCTGCCGCTTGTTCAATGATTGTGTTCTTCAATTCTTTTTGTGAATAGATAGATGATATTTTGCGCAATTCAGAGAATGAAGCCCCACGTGGGCATGGGCAAAAACGAGGAACGTTGAGAGATTGGTTTCCAGCACAGCGTGCGGATATGCTTTGAAACGCGCAGTAATATTTAGTAGAATCACCTCGATTTACTATTTTCGAGCGCATACACTTACCGAGACCACTTCAAAATCACTCACACACATGTCCACATGTTGTCATGCGTCAACATACGTACGATGTCTACATATGTACGCGTACTTTGCACGATCAGGTATGCCGGTATAGTATATTTCTATTGTATATTCTGCATTGCTAACTGTCTATGAAATTCATTGAAACAGGTGAGTGCGTAAAAAAAACCCACATAACAATACGGCCACCCAAATAATGGTATCGTGTGACGTGAAAAGATCGAAGTCGCCTTTGAAGCAACGAGTAGCATGGTATGGTGTCTCTTTTATGTCAGACTTGCAAGCGTGTAGTGCCGATAGGTCGTGTTGTACTCCGACTCATAGCCTTAAATTATCTTGCACAACTGCATTGCACTGCGTTGAATTTGGCATGCATTGAAGAACACTGTTCGAGCGTGTGAGCGATGGCACCTCATTTGAAGAGATATTCAGAGGCGTGAAAAAAAAGGCCATAGTAGTACGAGCACGTTTCGTTTATAGCGTTCGAAACACATTACTACGGCCAGTCGCTATATCGAGCCTGGAATGGTATCTTTGCTGCAATCAAAAAGTAAATAAATCCTATTGTGGGCACGTGAGCAACATGAAAACAAGTGAACGGATATTTCGTGATTTCATCTTGTGCAGTAAGTCTTTGCATGTGACAAAACATGCGCGATATAGCCCTTGCTGCAAAACAACAAGCATGTATCTGGAGGTGCAAGCCACTTCAATAAAAAAAAATAACCGCTCGTATGATTACAACTTTCTCGTAGTCATAACATTTGCTATTAAATCATGCTGCATAGCACTCCAAAATATTACGCAGCACTTTATGAAAAAATGGCACCACGAGTGCAAGGTGGATCACGCAAAAAACACCGGCACTGGCAAGAATGCCCGCATGGCATCACGGCGCCTCGAACCGGAAATAGGTGCAGATGGCCGTCATAGCCCACGATTTATTGCGTGAGCCACGATTTTGCTATCCACCCCGAGATATGTGAGAACTCCCCAATTTTTTGGTTTGCTTCTTCCATTTTGTATGGACATTCCTCATGCACAAATAGCTGAAAACCTTCCTAGCCCAACGCTCCTCCCTCATTTCTCTCAATCGCTTCTCAAATTTCATTTTGCTGCTAGCTTCCCTGCCCTGGAATAATGGCAGTCCCATATCACCTTGTACACTTTCTGATTTGGTGTATTTCTGTGAGCTACTAAAGCAAGCTTACATATTCCACGTTGCTTAACTTATAACCTTGCTTGAACCTCGGTTTTCATGCACAAGACCAAATTGCCGAACGTCAGACCAGGAGCCATGACCCCTTTCCAAATTACTCACACAACATCATAGCTATTGTAATTCCAGAGCGCCTTATTTTTCATCACCGCTGCATTCATGTTACGTTTAGTCGTTACGTATATAAGGTACTTGGTTGCATTGCTTATCCATACGCCCAGATATCTGTATTTATCCATTACCTCTAGTGTGACTTCCTCTATTCTAAGCTCCCTACCTTCATTATCATAAAAAATCATAGCTGCTCATTTTTTCTCCCTGAATCTCAAATCTAACCTATCTCCCTTATTACCACAGATGTCTGATAATCTCTGCAAATCTTCCTCGTTGTCGGCCATCAGCACTATATAGTAGCCACAGACTATTTGACGAAGTACGCTGAAACAAAGGCAATACAACGTGCTATGGCTTCTGATGTTGCCCATTTTTTTATAGACCAGATCGGTCTTCAACATGGCACAGACAGAAGAACAGCATTCACGGCCCAGCTAATTCATGACGTATTCAAGATCAGCTGCACGTGCCATCGCAAGACTACGGCACAGATGAACGGCTTGACAGAGCGACTCAACAAAATCATCGCTGACGTGTTATCCATGTACGTGAATTTCTATTATAAGACCTGGGACCAGGTGCTACCGTTTACGCCACATTCGCGTACAATACTGCCGTTCAGGAAACTACGTGATTCACGCCTTTCCGGCTTGTCTATGGACGTCAAGTCCAGACCATGCTGCATGTAATGCTTCCACACAATTGCGACGCTTTGATTACGCCTGACGCTTTGCAGGTTACCCAGTACGGCGAAGAAGCACGCCAGTTGCCACGCCTACACATCACGCACCAGCAGAGCTACAGACGCATGCTGCTACATCACTCGCCATGGACAAGTTGACTACCACCTGGGTGATCAAGTTTGAGTGTGGACTCCAGTCCGATGCCAGGGAATGTCAGAAAAACTGCTCAGTCACTACTTTGGCCCATACAAAGTATTGCGACGCATGAGCGATGGAAACTACGAGAGGTAGTCTCTGATGGGGCCTTCTCGCCACGGCGTCGAAGGCACCCCTCGGAGAGTGTGCACGTAGTGCGACTGAAGCCGTACTTTACGAGGTAGTGCGACTGCGTATGAGCCTCATGGCTTTGTTTTTGTGTATGCGCGCATTGTCTGCTGGTTTGCCCTGACTTTGCCTTTGTACTTTCAGAACATCGAAGCGATGCTCATCTTTTTTTTTCAGAGGGGCAATAATGCCACTTGCCCACTAGGTACGGCGAGTGCGAGCCATGGCTGGCCGCTTGAATAGAAGAAGACGTTCTGGGGCAGCGCGCGCTCCGACTAGTTGTTGTTATTGAGTCAGCCATCTTGCAAGTTTTTTGTGCGGCGTTCACGCCGACTGAATTCTTTCGAGTAAAAGACCTTTCGTAGCAAGTGACCATACCATCTGCGTTTATCAATGCTGGTAGTGCCTGTTCAATGAGTTTTCATTGTTTCATGAAAGAGAGGCTGAAGCCAAGCCCACTCCCCTCTAATTTGGCCTCTAATCCTTGTAGGTACATCATGAATAACAACGGTGACAGAGGACACCCCTGCCTTAGCCTCCGTTTTATCTCTGTGGACTTGGATACCTGTTTTTCCTATTTTGTAACTGCCTTGTTATTTTTATGGATATACTTTAAAAGATTAGTGACTCTATTTTTCACACTTAGTGTGTCCACTATTCCCCACAACCCTTCTTCTTGAACAACGCTATTGTACGCTCCCCTGATATCCAAAAAATGCTAGCCACAGTAGCCTGTGCTCCTTTTCTGCTATTTCGATGCACTGTGTCAGTGATTAGAGATTATCTTCTAACCTCCTTTGTTTCATAAACCAATTCCAGTTCCCCCAGCACCCTCCTCCTCTATCTATGCCTGCAGTCTTTCCTTTGTAATCTGCATCACCGGCCTGTAGACCACTGATGTCACTGTTATAGGCCGGTAGTTGTTTATGTCAGCTTTGACCCCCTTACCTTTATTGATCATGCTCATCCCTCAAAGTTTCGACCAATCAGGAATTTCACCATCGATTATTGTTTTGCTCGTTGCCTCTCTCAAAGTCTGCTTAGACTTGGAACTCAATCCCTTTATCAGCATAATTTGGATGCCATCAAGGCCTGTTGATGTACTACTAGAAATCCTATTTTCAGCCCTTTCCCACTTGCGTTGTGAAAATGAGTATACTGTGCCACTTGATCAATCTTTGTCTATTAGGGTGCATAGGGCACTTTCTTATTAAAATTTTTCTGTCATCCGTGTTCCTATATATTCAATTGCTTCGTCCCCTTCTTGCCTAACACATTTATCTGTAGTCATAAACCTCTGCTCTAGGCCTTTCCCATTACTCCGGTATTTTGATAGTTCCAAAATTTTGCAGCTGTCTTTTTAACCTTTTTATTTCTTTTGCCAGCCACTGAGCCCCCTTTTCTAACCTATTCATTGATCAGTAGGGATGCTTCTCTTTTACAGCTTATCAAGATGTCCCATTTTCTTTCAACATCATCTGTCTCAGGTTGACTCCTCTGCTTAGAATGTCTTTGTTCCCTAGAGCCTTCCTGACATTTTGTCATGACTCTCTTAACTTCCTCATCACACCAACTATTGGGTTTGTGTCTCCTTTTCTGGGGTGACTTGTCATGTGACCTAGCAAGATCTAGCTCAAACAGTGTAATTAAATTTGTGTACGTGTAATTTGTGTACAGTGTAATTTGTGTACGTCCGCACTCTTTTATTATTCTCAGTTATTATCCTTTCACAATTTGTTCAGTAGCGATTTCTATTTGCACTTCTGAATTAAAATTCCTCTGCAGTTGCTCAATTTGTCTCCTTCCCACTTTCATTGCTCTTCCCAAACTTAGCTTGATACGTTTTTCATCACTACTCAGACTTCTGGAGCCACAGTCATGTATGTGCACTCCCCTGAGCCTATCATACATCCTATGTGACATCAATGCATGATATATTGTCGACTGCAGCCTTCCTACTTCTCATGTTATCGGCCCTTCACACTTCTCAGTACTGTTGCAAATGATCAAATCATGCCTTTCACACATATTCATGATCATTTTGTCTGTTGGGTCAGTATACCCATCTACATCTTTTACGTGCACATTAATATGTCCTTGTATATTTATCTCGCACTCCCGTCCTAACTCTTCAATGTCATTTGTTATACACTCCGCCATTGCCTGGTTTTCCTCTCTGGCCTTTGCTCCCGTCCACAAGTACAACAAACCAAGAAGTGGCATCTGCCCAGCTACTTTACCTCTTAACCACAAATGTTTTATGCATCCCTGCTTGGCTCTTTGCCAACCCATACTTTTATGAATGAATGAACAAATTCCACCTTCCCTTACGGCTGCCCGCTGTTCTATTGCAATATTCTCTACGTAGTCAGGATTGAAAGGTGGTTGCTCCATGTCCCGAAGATGTGTCTCCCTAACCCTATATACTATCAGCTCCTCCAGCCCTGCTCTTCTATCTCTTCCCACTTTATTTTATCCCTGCCATCTTGTATGTTAATTTAACCTATGTCTGATTTAGCTCGGCCCTTGTGCTTACGTCGATGTTTTATCTCGTCGGTATCAAGTGGCTTAAATATTGGAGCCCCTTCAAAATCGTCTTTGGCTACACTGTTGTCTTCAGGGCTCTGGATCCCCCTAAAAATGCTGTGGCTTGAGGACCCATCCCATTAACAACCCTCCTGCCCATCGTATCACTGTAATGAACGCCACCTTGTGCAAAGGGGCGAGCGCCGGGCTCGTACACGTCATGGTTCACCTCCATTACGCTGTCTCCGAGCAGCCGGCTCATACCCCTTATGACACAGCATGCACTACCCTCCTTTCAATTCAACGAGGCTGCCCCCAGATCTCTGGGCTGGTCCATATGGTCGCATGCATACTCCCAGAGGCTTCTCAAAGTTTACGAATCCCGCCCTCCAACAGTCTCTGAAGGTTCTGATTCTTGCCTTTCAGCCCTCAATGCTGTCCTCTACAATTCGCCCTCCAATTCGCCCTCCAATTCGCCCTGCGATTTCGCCCTCCATGCTGTCCTCTACAATCTCCTGAGCTTTGGCCAGTGCATCTACCATGCACTTCTCTGACTGGGCCTCCATTGCACCCCCCTGTCTTCCTTCCATATCGTTAGGACGCCATCCTCAACCCTGGCCACGTTGGAGCCCCCACCACTAGGACCCTTCTGCGGTCCAATCGCTGGCTTCCAGTTTGTGATGGCGCCCTTGTTTGCTCCCCCTGTTTTAGATGCGGAGCATCTTATACTCGCGCCTTGTAGTGCGCCGTCCGCGCCGTCCGCGCCGTCCACACCGCTTCTCGAACATTCGACAGCTGACGCGCGCGCATGCGCCGTCGCGCCGTCGCCCACTCTTCCACCATCTGTGCATCCCTTCCTCCTCTACACACCGCGCGCGCTTCACTCCTCCACCATCTGTGCACCCTTCCTCCTCTACACACCGCGTTCGACATCTACAATTCTCCTGATTCTCCAGTGGACGCGCATGTGGCGTCGCGCTTCGAGAACATTCAACAGCTGACAGTGCATGCGCCGTCGTGCTGCATATATACTCAAGGTCGGCGCTCGCTCGCTCAGTTGCCGCTCGTCGGTTGGTTTGTACGGCGCGTCGACGTCCAAGGTCGCGGTGAAATGAATTCCAACGAATCCACAAACACAATGATCGACGTCCCTTCGACCAGCGCCGCCCTTTCGCATACGTGTGTACGTGTTCACTCATTTAACACCCCCTCCTACAACCACGTTAACCAATTTAGCCATCGACCCAAGTAAGTCGCAATTTAACACCCCATTTCACAACCACGTTAACCAATTTAGCCATCGACCCAAGTAAGTCGCACTTTAACACCCCGTTAACCAATTAAATTATATGCTCCGCATCCTCCTCAGTGTTCCCCCGAGGGAAGCTGCGGGCAATTTTTTTCGCTATGCCGTGAGTATGGTGTTCCAGCCGTTGCCTTTCTGCGGAAAGGCAACGAGCGCCGCGTGCGGCAAACAACTGCAATGATGGTCACGTTATGCTGCCTCTGAGAATGCCATCACACTTGTTACCGTCACACTTGTTACCGCTAACGGTATCATGAAGGAAAAAAATACTTAGCAAGGGTGTCATTCTGGACACTGTCTAATGAAGCCACACTGTTAAATTTCCTTATGGCGGCATTTTAAGCCAATCAGAGAGGTCGTAGCAGCTCACTTGACCAATTAGCATTGATCAACGGCGGAATCTGACAACATGACGGAATTTGACAATGTCCAGAATAGCACCCCGGCATCACTGAGCAGCATCATGCCGGCAGACACCTCGCATTTCCGCTACCGCCGGAAGTGAGGAAGACAATGAGCGTCACCTCACAGATTTCTGACGAACTGCAAGAACTGAAGGAACCGCCGCCGCATTGGAAAAGTGAGCGACGCGGCAGGCATCAAGTAAAGAAGGCATTGCTTTAACCTAACCTAGCCGGCGGAAAACGCATTGAGGGGCTCTTAGCAGCGCCAACTTTTTTTCGGCTCTCCCTTTACATCTGCACTCCGATCAGTGGAAGCGGAGGTGCTGCCATGATATATCTGCTCCTTTTCTGGTTCATGACCCACCTCACGGCTAGCCCTACCATGGATACAATCTAGTACACTCTACAACGGGTGCAGCTTTTCAAAGTTGCACTATCGAACATAGAGTTAATATGAAGACTCTGGAGGAAAAGCTGCCCATAGGGCCCATGCATTAAAACCTATAACCACCTGGGTGCCACCATGATGGAACGATACTCAGCTTTCGGTTGATGTACGTTCGCACTCACCACTGCATGCTGCAATAACTTCCGACATTTTTTTTCTGTTTCGCGGACCTCTGTTGCATCGCAGTAAGAGACTGTCACATGAAGCCGAAATGTTGGCTCACGGCAATAACAAAAAAAAGGCAGATCCCACGTACAGTGGAAATCGATGATATGCGAAGCATGAATGAGAAATGTTGATATGTCACTTGAAAATCAGCACAACGTTACGAGGTGGAGGTAAATGATGCCGTACATGACTTCCGTGTCATGATTATATCATGTTTGGATGCGTCGTCTACCTTCGCCATCTATTCATGTAACGTGATACCAAATTTAGTATATGTAGAGATAGCGAAACGGCTGCGAGCACGCTATGAGCGTGGTTTGTTTTCATGTTCTTACATGACACGCGTGTCAGGATTACCATATGTTTGCACCAGACATATATTTCGTGATCTATTGACACCAAATTTGGTATATGTGGAGATAGCAAAACGGCCGTGAGCGCATCATGAAGGGCCCAATATACTCCAATGTAGCGTTGACGCGCGCGTATGCTGGGCACAGCGACGCAAGGTTAGCGAAACGCGAGCACTCTATAGTCCGACGCCAGCCGTGACCGGCGCGACCACCGTCAGTGGGCGCGGTCCGATGGCAACCGGCACGAAATGCGACATGCAGCATTTCGGGCCGATACATTACCCAGATAACACTTCGTTTCCCTCTTTTCGTGACGGAGGGACGCCAGACGAGCTGAAACGCACATGCTTCAAAGCAACGCAGCGCGGAGCGTGCCTGCAAGTGTATGGCAGGACCGGTGCCTGGCGTGGCAACGCCGGCGTGACGCGACGAAAGAAACGCCGGCCAGCACGCGCACCACGTCACGTCGAAATGTATTGGCACCGTGACTGTGGTTTGTAGTCATGTTCTCACATGAGACGCATCTGATGATTATCCTGCTCGCACAAGTCACACACCTTCGTCATTCATTGGCATCACGTAAAAATTGGTACATGTGAAGCGCATCATCAGTGTTACATGTAGTCATGTTGTTACATGACACGCATGTCGTGATTATCATGTTTGGATGTGTCATTCAACTATGTCGTGCGTTTGGGTCACAAAATACAAAGTTGGTACAAGTGAAGCTAGTTAAACGGCCGCGAGCACCTCATCAGCGTAGCAGGTAGTCATGTTGTTAAACGGCAAGCATTTCATGTTTATCATGTTTACACCACTCACATACCTTCGTCATTCATTCACGTACTGTAATACCAAATTTGGTACGAGTGAAGCTTGCGAAATGACCGCCAGTGCATAATGAGCGTGGTATGTAGTCATGTTGTTACATGTCACTCATCGCATGACTATCATGTTTGCATCAGTCACATACCTTCGTCATCCATTCACGTGCTGTAATACCAAATTTGGTATATGTGAGGGAAGCGAAACGGCCGTGAGTGCATCGTGAGCGTGGCATGTATTCATGTTGTTACATGACACGCATGTCATGATTTTCATGTTAGCGTCTGTCACTTGTGTTCGACATGTAATGATGCCATACCATGCCAGTTTTGCAACATGCCTTTTGAGCGAAACCACGGCGAGAGCTGGAGGACATTAAATGTAAATCATGACATTCATGACATACATGTCATGATTTTCATGTTATGACTAGTCAAATATGTTCTTCATACACTTATGTTATGCCATACCAAGTTTGGTATCGATACCATTATCGAAACGGCCAGAAGAGCTAAAAGCGGTAAGCAGCTAGATAGATAGATAGATAGATAGATAGATAGATAGATAGATAGATAGATAGATAGGCCGCGAGCGCTTTATGAAGGGCCCAATATACTCCTATGTAGCGTTGACGCGCGCGCACACGGGGCACAGCATAGATACGCTCGAAGTCACCGAAGTTTGCTGAAAAATGCTTCGCATTTAAAAACAAGGACGACGAGGCGCAAACAAGCCGCGGAATTGGCCGCACGCCGCACGGCCCCACTGCCGAATGTTTTAGCAAAGAGCGCTATTCAGACCCTCTCCGGTATCGCTTACCGTGGTCATCTTGCCATCTTGCCATTCAATAGTACGCCGCCAGCTTCTACCTCCCCTTTTTGTAACCGCTTCGTTGCTGTCTTTCCCATTCATAAGTGTTTGAGAATAGGCGTCTCCGCTATCGTCAGCAACCCTTTGCGGTGGCTAGACGCGGCACCTATGTGCTAGCTTCGAAGTATTTTATGCTCTTTTCTTTGTTCGTGTCTGTAGCGGCCTCCGGTTGTAGCACACCTCTCCTACTTTGCATCCCCAATTTCTTACTTTTTTCTTTTATTTTTTTTTCACCTTTTTTTGGCTTCTCCTGCCTGGAACCTCCGACAGGAGAACACTGTGTCATGGTAACCTAACATGAAAGGAAGGGAGGGCTGCCCTCTTCTGCTTTATAGATCTTTTCTATTCAAACTCTGATTACCAACAGGGACACACGCCGCCACCAAAAGATGACGTCACTACTAATCGCCCCCCCCCCTCCTAATAATAATGGCGTCAAGGATGAAAAGGTGCCTTTGACAGAGGTAGGTTCTCCTATTGAAACGTCGGCCAGCCTGTCCGAGGCACTTCCACTGTTCACCCTGATCACCCTCAAGAGAAGAAACTCACAGTATTTTTGACAGTAATCGGGGAAGAGGCATATGAAGAACTGAATTTGGTTTTATCATCACCTCCTCGGGAAAATACTTTAGGTGAAGTCAAGGTTCTATCGAAGAACTATTACAGCCCCTCGATATCAATTATAGCTAGGAGGTTCTGGTTCAGCCGCAGGGTTCAGATTGAACATTGAAGTGTAGAAGAAAGTGTCACTGAGATAAAGGATTTGGCTTGAAAATGTAATTTTATATCCTTCCTAAGACACGCTATGCGTGGCAGGCTTGTGGCAGGGGTCCGCAGCGAAGGCTTTCAAGTGGCTTTTTTCGCAGAAGAAGATCTGAGCTTGGAAAGTACTCGTACAATTGCTCTTGCACGGGACCTAAAGTTAATTGCTAGATTGGGCTAGTTGGTATTCCACTATTGAACTGCTCAGCGCAAAAAAAAAGAAATATTCAAAGCACACAGAGGAGACGAGGACCAGTGCATATGATTTATTGTTACTAAGTCACACATATATAAACTCCACAGAAAAAAATAAAAGCACACGCTTATTCAAGAACACAAGCCGAACGAAAATAAGTTGGTGTAAGAAACCAAGTGATCACTCGGGAACGCCACGTGCCGAAGAATTCAAATACACCAATTCTTTTTCTGATAAGGAGCCTGGTCCTGGTACCATCTGCTGCACACGGAAGGTGGGTCTGTAAGATTCTACATTCGGAAATCCTGAGGCAAGCTCAAATATTTCGGGAATTCCTGTACGTTCAAGAAAATTCTGGTCCTGGTGACAGTTCAGCAAAGGGGAAGAAAAAACAAGCAGCAAAAATGGGCAGAGATGATCGGCCACGCTGTAAAGAGCAAATGGACACAGAAACTGTTTGTTTCTTGGCGCCATAGAAGGCGTCCCCAGGAGCGCTGTGCGGAAAGGAGAGAATATGCCTTCCAGACTACGTCAAGACAACGATCTACCTGGGACCAAACTCTGCCGTGGAAAAGAAAAACTCACCTGCGGAACTGCTGCCGGTAGTGCGGAACATTTTAAGGGCTGCTCTGGACAGTGAGCCTGAGAGGAATGTTTCAGAGGTGTTGATATCCTCTGCCAACATGTGCCTCGAGAAAGGAACATTCCGGTGAAAAAAAGGTCATTTCCTACCTCATGGAAGTGATCAATTAAAATGTTAATTGTTAATACAATTAGCATTTACCGGTAAATCATCTCGGTGTGATGCTTTAATTGATTAATCGACAGTTTTATGATTGCTTTGAAAAACATATTCTATTGCATGAGAAACATTTTTTGTATAAGAATGAAAGCTTGAACGAGTGGATATGTGTTGATCTTGGTTGAAACCACGCACACGAGAAAAGGATGGAAAATATGAAACATACTGGCCTCGAACAATGGATTAGAATTAAATGAAGCGGTGGACATACTAGCGCAGCATCGGTTAAAGGGCCTGTCCTGATTATTCTAAAACCATCCTGAAATAACACGTTCACACAATTCAGAAACTTTTGTCTACAAAATAAACATGCTAAATCTTTTGTACTAAGAGGCACAAGTTTATAGCACCTTAGGCATCCGTGCAATACCTCATAGTGCAGCACAAGACAATTGGAAGTTGCGTTAACAAAATTGCAATGCAGACTACCGCCATTAAATGTTTACTTACACAGGCCAGGATTCGTTTTTTCCCCTAATGCAACTTTTGCAATGAAGCGGAAACGATCGACCATTTTTTTTTATAGAATGTCGAAGACATCAAAACCAAAGGCTAAGATTTCTGAAACCACCTTTGAAAAGTGGTCTTGCGCTTTCCACATCGGCATTGCTCTCCCTGGGGCCGTTGGCACTAGGGCACCGCCTACGATGCTGTATTTAATCATTTAACAGAATCAAAGACAATGCCGTGTTGATACTATCAGTACATATACAACATTATCTTTCATTTACCCATTCACCTTGACTATATGAAGTGATTAGTTCATTTGTTTAAGTTTAGGAAGCGTTGCATTGAAAGAACTAAAATTATCACAAATATTTTTGTTTCTCTTTATATTATCTTTTTCGCGCTTTTTTGCCATGTTTTTTACCTGTAATTTACTCCTGTCATTATTTATTTTGTTTCACACATTCAACTGCCGCATGCCTCTTGGCTGATCCCCTTGGTGAGTTGTGCCATTTTTCTGGGAATCATCGTCATCGAAGCCTGTCTACTCTAGTACACCTAGAAGTAGATATGAATCCTGATTTTTGGCTTACACCCACCCTGGGGGATTGACCGCAGCACCTATCCCGTGTACCTTATTCTTAATCGTCGTCTCGTGTGCGCTGTGTGAACCAAGATTAACATAATTGTTTGATCTCGACCGAAATCTCTCTATCAGACGTGCTAGACATGACTTGTGCACATTTACACCTTCGTGGAAATCCGTACTTTTGCCCAGTGGGTACAGGTGAACCAACGTATACGAGTGATGTCACAGAATGAAGTAGCTGCGCCATTATCCATGGACGATTCTGCAGCAGGTCGTAATTCTTCGAAACCTGCGTCTGCGAGCGCACAGAAGTCAGAGGCGTTTTCAGCGACCACACCAGTTGATGATGGTGATAATAATAATAATAATAATAATAATAATAATAATAATAATAATAATAATAATAATAATAATAATAATAATAATAATAATAATAATAATAATAATAATAATAATAATAATAATAATAATAATATAATAATAATAATAATAATAATAATAATAATAATAATAATAATAATAATAATATTAATAATAATAATAATAATAATAGTAATTATAATAATAATAGTAATAAATAATAATAATAATAATAATGTGATTTGCGTACACAGATACACAAAAACAGAGAGACAAGATGGAGTGAATACGTATATAGAAACATGCAGTAGGCGGACGGTTGGGAAATATAACGAAAGGTGAAGGAGAGACGAGGAGGGAGGGCAAGCAAATGCGACGTTACATTACTACTTCTTTAGTCTTTTGCTGGTGGACATTTAATCAAATTAATAAAGATATCTTCTGAAACTACCCAGTTCTTGGCCGATCCCCCAGCGTGGGTCGCCCCGCCGCGGTGGTTTAGTGGCTAAGGTATTAGGCTGCTGACCCGCAGGTCACAGGATCAAATTCCGGCTGCGGCGGCTGCATTTCCGATGGAGGCGGAAATGTTGTCGGCCCGTGTGCTCAGATTTGAGTGCACGTTAAAAAACACCAGGTAGCCGAAAGTTCCGGAGCCCTCCATTACGGCGTCTCTCATAATCATATGGTGGTTTTCGAAAGTTAAACTCCACAAATCAATCAATCCAGCGTGGGTCAGTGCCACTGTCCTGGCTTCTACTCTCGGACTGCATGTATTTTCGCCCATTGCTTGAATTCGAGTGTATCTAATACGCTAGAGCTCCTGCTTATTAGCTTCATCCCCCTGCAGTCTTCGAGAGACAAGCTTTGAGATTATGCTTAGGCGTAATTGTCGAGTCACGTGATAGCATTCACGTTTCCGACGAGCACCGGCATGCACATGCCTCAGCTGACACATCAGAAAACGCTATAGGTTCGATCGGTAATGTATTTGTAAATGTTTTAAGGAATGGTTACTAAACGCGCCAATATATAATTTCAATGTAGCCGAAAGTAGCCATTGAACCAACCTGAAATTTCGTCGCCACCAGGATCGCCAAGTAGCAAATTTGTCGCAAAGTAGTTTCCGATGGCAACCCTGCACCCACTGTACCGGGATGCCATGGTCACTGATTGTTCTGTACTACTATTTCTTGAAAGACGCGTCTCGCTGAGCATCTGAAGTACCACAAATATTTTATTCCTGGGCGAGAAACAACGTTAAAGAAAACAAATATTTTGAGTAAATGATTTTGTCTTTTGCACACGACCACTTCACTGCGAAGATCTTAATATCACCGTTATTTCTGCCATGCAAATAGTACACATTTTTCTCTCTCTTTTTCCGCTTTTCAACTGTGCTCCCAAAGCGCGGCCATTTCTTCATGGCCGGAAGAAAGATATGAGGAGTATAGCAGGAATAAAGAACAAGATCCAGTCAAAAGAAAGGGCTTTTTCTCATTTGAACGTTACTGCAAGCACACGCGGAAAGAAATGACTCCGTCTGCTGAAACACATGTCGTTCTGATTCCGTTTGTACCATTCTAATAAAAATCTGTCAGCCTGTGTTATTGACGACGCACACAGATCACTATAGTGCCTACGAACATGCGCACGTCTGCTGGCTACCTGGGTGAAGCAAAAGAAGCTGCCCTTAGCAAGGTATGCAAGCAAATGAACCCATTTTCGCCACTCGGTGGTACAGGCAAGTCCAAACTGGGGCCTTCATCGCAGCGTAGGGATGTCGTGAAAGCGGCATTCCTCATCGGGCCCATTTTCGAAGTGACGATAACAAAGACGTTCTTTTATGTCTTCGTGTGCCCATTCGTGGATAGGAAGGAGGCGGGGAGGGGTGATGCGGCACTTGCTTTCTTTACGCAGTAGTTTCCCCGGTATATTTAGGCGGACAAAAAGCAGGACAACATGTCAGAACGTAGGTGACGTAGAGTTCGACAAGCAGTAGCATCTTGCGCTGCTTTCTTTTGTAATCGCGTCTTGGACAAATAACCTCCGATTTTGAAGCAGCTTGTGTCATTATTAGGTCTGCGCAGTAGCTGGAAAGATTTCTGGAGTGGAGCTTCAGCAATATTTATTGATTGAGCGTGCAGTACTTTCGTAAAGTAATTGAAAACGTGCG